>NC_050461.1:26565174-26645174 GCF_903995425.1 Onychomys torridus | reverse complement strand
GAAAATTCATCCCTTCACTTTTTCCTAGATCCCAAATTACACTCTCTTCATACTCCCCAAATATTCTTGTATATAGAAAAATGTGACTAAGTTAAGGGGAAGAGGTGTGTCCTGGGATAACTAGGAGACCCTAACACTGTTTCCATGAATAGAAGCTGAGGAAGTCAGGACTCAGACCAGCAGGGTGAAATGAACGTATAAATAAAGGCAAGGGGTAGGACCATGCCACCACCATTTTCAACCTTGGGGATTTCAAATTTTAATGCCATTGACTGTGAGATAGCTTGCAGCTGTAGCTAATAAAAGCTAATACATACAGTGTACCAATACCCAGAACTTCTGCGAACATGTGAACAGTCATGTGTTGCCCAGACATTTTGGAATTTCGCCAAAAATAGCCTAGCCAGAAAACTCCCATGAGTTACTTATTTGATTAATTAATTCGTCACACAAGTATTGAGGATTCCATAGAAATTAAAAGTTGGACTAGCAGAAACATTGCCAGGGGCACATGGTAGGGTGAACTTGAAAGCAGTCAAAGTTGAGGTTTACTGGGGAATTTTAAAGCTGAGCATAGCAGGAGAGGCATTAGGTGGGGTGGTGGAATAATCTTCATGGTTTCCGGCAGAAGTCTGGAATTTGTGTGTGCAGTAGGAGTCACAGAGGTACTACATAAAGGAGATAAATTGACAACCCTAATTTCATGTGGAAAAACATGACTCCTTGCTACTGAAGTAAGGTGGAACATGCTATTATCTGGCCTCTCTGTGTTACATTGTTTACCTGAATGATTTGGTCCCTAATTCCCCACCCATATAAAATCGTTCTTTTTCTATGCATGATTATATCCGCATATGCTACATTATTTGGAAATTGGATTACAGTCCAGTTCTCTGTGGATGACTATGAATTTAGTTCTGGGTAATGAGTATTTTTGTGACTTAAATTTATACTGAATTCCTACTCTTGCTTTATATTAGGTGTATTAAAAATAGTTTGCATCCTCCAGATGTAGAGAATACTGCATTGTTTTCCATAGGGGTGACAGGTAGAAAGGGAACAATGCCAGACAGGGCTCGGCCTTAGCTTCACTCTTTTCTCTGCTGGCTAGTGTGAATAGGATAAAGCCAAGGGGAAAAGAAATCACCCCCCCCCATACACACACCACTATCTCCCCCCTGCAGGATGTCATGTTCCTGGAAGCCCAATCCCTTGATGTGTTCAGTGCGTCTCCCCAAGATGTTCCCCCATCTATTCCCTGTATAAAATACAGACAGCATCTTAAGATTACATGAGTTCCTATACTGAGCATTTCACTAATACTGATTCATGCCAGAAGTAGGCATTTGTTAGAGGTATAAATATGTAAGTTAGAAAATGCGTTCAAGTTCTCTCTTGCAGTGAAGGTAGTTGATGAATTCTCTATTGCTTGTAATTCCCAAATGCAAATGTCAGTGATCACAGTGTTAAGCCTCTAATTCTTGAATTAGTCTGTGATATATTTGTGCCTATGTAGTTAGAGAGCAAAATCCTCACAGCCAGCATATGAGTCATATGTCTCGGGGACATATGCATCTTTTTAAAAAAGGTAAAATTAAATGTATTTACATAGCTGTTTGCCAAGAAAATGAAAATGTTTTAAGTAAATATTCTCGGAGCTGAGATAAGAGTACTTGGGATACGGGTGGCATTTGAATATTTCTTACTTGGCTGTGATTTCAGAAATACAATACTCCGAGGCACTCAATGGTGCATTTACCAGCCTCCTGGAGTCCTCACAACCAAGGGAAGGTGCTCCCTGCTCTCCTGGGAGGCTCCAGTGTGGTCTGGAGTTCATGTAAATAGTCTTTGTCCTGAAGCTGTGTGCATGACTGAAAAAAATAAGCACCTTTGCCCATAGAAGTCACTTTTCAAATCAAAGACATTTAATCCCAGAGCCAAAGAGACTTGGCAGATTTCCCACATTCAAATCTAATGCACTGATATAATGTTACTGCCTAGTCAGCTGCAAATAGCTAGACATGGTGGGGAAGACTGCCATCTGGTGGTCATACGAAGTTACTATCCAAGTCAGCCTCCTGGTTGGTCGTGTACAGCCTAACTTGAATGTCTGTGTAATTATTGACCTGTGTTATTTGGCTAATTATGAAAACAAACTTTTTTCTGTGACATCCACACACATGCAGTCATTGTGCATGATCACACTCACCATCCCTTCTCATACATGGCCCTGCTCCTTCTTCCTAGTATCCAGAACCTCGTGGCAATAACCTAATTTTTAAGGCCAGTGTAAAATTTAAACTTGAATACCACAGAGGTCAAATGAGAAATATATTATTTTATTTATTCTTTTGAGGCAAAGCAATGCATAGAATTTATTTTATTCATGAAGCAACATCAGAAAATATTGTTACTTTAATCCATATTCAAAGACTCTAATCATATCTTTTCGCAGTAACCACTTATAGATATGGATGATAATATCTCAGAAATGGTTTGTGGTAGTTGATGGACCTCCCACCACTTCTTTCAGCTTGAATTCCGGAAGAATGAGAATCACTGTCAATTATCTAGGAGTCTTTGCTTAAAACGGTGGCCCCAGAGGCCTGTTTACCCATAGTGGATATGTATGATGTAGGTGTAGAAAAGGAAGCGTATAACCAACTTGTCCCTAGGTTTGCAGCCAAGAAGCATGTCAAACTTAGTTCTTTCAAGAAGTCACACCAGGAAACGTAGTTAATTATTTCTTAACTTCAACAATTTTTAAAGGCATGAATAAGTGATTTTCTCATCTTTGTAGTGACCTCTCACAATGAGGATGTCTTCACGCCAAAACCATCTGTGCTAATTCATTATTCTTTCTCTACTTCATTTGACTTGGAGTATGGAATGAATATAATTACTGAAGGCCATCCAGGAATTTTGTATCAGGAAGTGTACATAGAAGCCTGTTTACCCACAGTAGAAAATGCATGAGAAGGTGTAGTAAAGATGTTACATGATAAACTTATCTGTAGGTCTGCAGTCAAGAAATGCGGGATTACTTCCTTCCTGAGGTCACATCCGGAAACATCGTTACTTGTTTTCCAACTCTATTATTTTCCTATTAAAAAAATTACTAATTTTTTTCATATATTTTGACCATATTCTTTCCTCTCTCCCAACTCCTCCCAGATCCTCCTCACCTCCTTACCCACCCAAATTCACATTCTTTCTCTCTTAAAGCAAAATAAAAGTAACCCTCCCCAAACAGGCAAAACAAACAAACAAACAAACAAAAAAACCAGAAAACAAAGGAACAACAATCAAAAGACAAAAACCTAAAAAACGAAACAAAAAGCACACAAGCAACAGCAACAAAAACAAGCATGGAGTTCACTTTGTTGGCCAACTGGGGATGGGGCCTGCTCTGGAGTGTAGCTGTTATACCCAGTGACACCTCCTGGAAGAACACTGATTTTCTCTTCTCCAGTGGGTATCCACAGCAAATAGCTTCTTGGGGATGGGACGTCATATCCGTTTTCGCTTCCCCATGCTGGGATTTTGTCTGGTTTGAACCTATGCAAGTCCTATGTCCTCTGTCATCTCTGTGAATTCATATACGTGTAAGTCCTGGGTCCTGTGTCTGGAAGATACTGTTTCCTTGGACTCATCCATCTCTGCCTTTCAGCAATCCTCATGCCTGCTTTTGTGCACAGATCAATAAACCTTGAGGGGAAGGATTTGATGATGACATCCCATGTATGGCTGAATGCTCCTAAGTCTCTTACTCTCTGCAGATTGTCCACCTCGGAATCTCTTTGTTAATTACTGTCAATTGAAAAAAAAAAAGTCTTCTCTAATAAGGGTTAATGATGTGATGCTCTGTTTTATGGGTATAGTCATATGTCATTAGGAGTCATTTTACTGCTATATTCCATTGGCAGAATAGGAACATTAGGTCTCCCTCTAGGCCCATGACCTATCTAATTTTAGGTTCTTGGCTGCTTTATCAGTGTCAGGTATGGGTTCCTTTTTATGAAGTGTGCCTTAAATACACTTTTTAAAAAAGTGGTTGGTTACTCCTATAATATTTGTGCCACTCACCCAGGCAGAGGGATCAGGATCTGTCCCTGGTCTATGGGCAGGCCTCTGGAACCCGGTGCCTGTGGTGTGACACCTTGCACAGCCTTGGGGAAGTGGGAAGGGGCTTGGACCTGCCTAGGCTCAGTGTGCTGGGCTCTGCTGACTCCCCATGGGAGACCTCGATTTGGGGGATGTGGGGTGGCTTGGGAAAGAGGGCTGAGGGTTGGGAGGAGGGAGGGGGGGTCTGTAGATAGCGTGTGGAGTGAGTAGAAAATTTCTTAATAAAGAAAAATGAAAAAAATATTTGTGCCACTACTACACCAGTGTGTCTTGTATATCACGGGATTTGTAGCTTGGTGAAATTTGTGATAACCTTTCTCCTCTAGTAACATGAAAAGTACCTTCCAGCATCATGAACACTAGTTAGTAGTGGCCTAGCTTCTAGTTAGGCACTAGAAATGAATATTTTAATTAACAACAAATAATTATTATTGAACACGTTACTTCTTATTTTGTTCTATTATTGTCTTACCTTTCTTCTGGTAGCAATAAGAAAAGGATGCTGATGAAGACCTAAATATTTTCCTTTTATTATTATCTTTTTGTTCATTTAGTTTTTCCTTAGCCATCATTTCCTAGATTTCAAAAACTAAGATAAGCACTCTTGTTACCAAAAATAAAAAAAATAGCAAAGGGGAACTCAAGTCAACTCACATCACCTTAGGAGATAAAGGATATAGAAGTCATAAAATGGCAAAAAATAAAAATAACATGGGCACAGGTCTGCAAATGATAGGTTTTCAACCTATGTGCTCATTTGTGTTGTACTTGGGAATGCTGTTTAGTCCTTTTATATTTGTTTTTTTACTTATCAGCTTTTGACTCTTTGATCTCTATCTGCTGGGCTGATGAGAACTATAGATCGTGCACTTTGAATGCATTTAAAGTTCTATACAGTCCTGGGTTAGATCTTGGTCTTCTTAACCCATATCAATAACTCAAGTGTTAATTTTGTCCTCAGCCTTATTCAATGTCCTTATCTTCAGAGTGAATGCAGGAGTGGGTAGAAACATATTTTGCAGTTTCAAATAGAGTACATGCATGTTTTACAATCACCTGGTTCCTTGAGCAGTTTATCTTTCAATTTAGTATGCAAATTATATATAATAAAATTAATTTTAAATACATGACACACACCAGTAGAGAAATAGCATGCTTGCTTGTAACTAAATGGAATCTCATATAGAGGTGTAAAAAGCCGTGGATCCAAACACTCTTCCCTCATTATTCCCTTTATTAAGAACTCCGAAATGTTTTTATGGATGGTGGCCCTGCCTACTGTGTACACTCTCATCTATGTTACTGTACCCCGAAAGTCTTTCCAGGGAGTCTACATCTATCTGACTGCTGTAAATGTGAGGGGAAAACAGCTTCACTCTACCTTTCCAGTTTTGTCCAAGAAAAAAACTGAATTGATATAAAACAAATTAATAGAAAAAAATCATAGTTAATTAACATATTTGTATGCTGGAATCCACAAAATACAATAACTTAAGGAAACTCAGACACTTGAAGCTTATAAAGCATTCTGGAATACAGAAACTGGTACTTGATGAGGAAGCATGTGGTAGGTAAAGGGTGTCCTATTATGCAGGTTAAAAGGTCCCTTGGTTAATAAAACATGTCTCAAAGCGATGTTTGTTCCCTCAGAAGAAAAAAATGATAGTGTGTCTAGAGGTGGTGTCAACCTCATCCTTTCATTCATGTTCCTGAGTTCATCTTTCTTGGTTGATGACATTTCCTGGAAGGAGTTTCGGGATGACTGATGGAAGTTTCTGCACTGATGCAAATAAGGAGAGCCCTGAGACAGCCTCTGCATGGCCTGTACATCAGAACCCTCAGTTCCAAGTCATCGGTTCAGCCTTTCAGACATGGGGGCTGCGTTTGTCAAACCCCTCCGCTGGAGTACTGATTTCCTTAACGAGCAGTATAGTAGTTTAATGGCATCTTTTAAGTTTAGTAGCTGAAGGTCTTCAGCAGGCACTCACACTAGCTGACTTCTCCAGCATTCCTTGGGAGAACTGTTAAATAAACTAACACTAGTATTCCAAAACCCAAAGCAAACAATGCAGGGTGTGCCGGTGAAGAGTGTTCTCACCTACTGACACCTGTGATTTGGAGGCCCTGGCAATTGTAATTCAGGGCATCCAGAGGCTCTCAGTCACCATGGCAAATGATCTGTTTTCTGTCATTCCAGTCGGGAGACCCTTGACCACAGGGTCCACAGGGCTGGATTGTTCTTCCCAAAGCTTCTCATGATCTGCAGATATGAATTCTGAAAACACTGTCTCTCCTTTATTCAAAGGCTTTGCAGCCCTAAATCCATTCCACACAGCTGGAGAAGAACAGACCTGGTTGTTTAGAATAAGCGAGTAAAAGGAAGGCAGAAAATTCGTTTAGAAACATGACATTTGAGACTAATAAAATGGGATGGTCTCAGTATGTTGAGAATATAGAAGAATTCTTGTGCTATCTGTATTTGAAGGATTTCATCTAATGAACAGTCAGTTTTGAAGAAAAACACACACCATGTATTTGTATCACCTGCTGGCCACAGATTTCTTTTTCACTGAGAGGCTCTGCTCCCTTCAGATGCAATTTGAAGTTTAAACAAAAAGAAGACAAAGTTACTACAAATAATACTGACTGACATTTTCTCTCAAGATACACACACTTTTGAACAAATTCTATAGCATGTTGTACGGGTCTAACTTGGTAGAACTATAGCCACCTTGGTTATGTTATTTTGCCTTTCAATGACCTTGGCACACATGCAACCCTGTGTAACAAAGTCATTAAGAAGGCCAGCTGAGCATTTTGTTCCAGCCACTGTCTCCTGGGCTTATATCTTCCTAATGCCGAACATGCTAATTGTTTTTGAGAAGATATACATACTTGACTAATTATCCACTGCCCGCCTCTGCTTAGTTTAGCATGAAAACACTGTCTTCTTGATTTGAAATAGACAATCTTACTTCTTTTGTCCAGGACATGCTTGGACAGTTCTTGGTCTAGCAACTTTTCTTTGGTCTTGCAGCAGAGTCTCATCTCTTGGAATTGGGATTTTCTAAAACACATGCTGTCCTGAAATATCTTTTAAATGATTCTTGCTTTGGTCCAGTCTTCCCTTCTATCCCTCCATTCCTCCATTTTGGATTGGGAGTGTTTATCCTATCTTAGTGTGACACTTATATTTTGATTTTATGGAGGCCCATAGTTAACATTTTTGTCTTGAGTCTCAGAAGACACTTTTGTCAATATTGGGACTGTTAAAGACAATAGGGACTTATGAAGTTGGACTGAATGTATTTTGGATGTGAGAAAGACATGAGCCTTTGTGAGGTCATGATGGCATGTTATGATTTCAAAGAGATGTTTTCAGATATCAAGTTGACAGGGAGTGAACTTGTTAATAATAACTTGTGATGGTTAATATTCTTGGCAATTGGAAGGCATTTGAATTCATCTAAGAGTCACATCTATGGTTGTGTCTGTGAAAGATTTCTCCAAAATGGTTAAATCGAGAAAGAATTATTCATATTAGGTTTGGTGGCATTAAGGTCCCAAGCTAAAAAGAGGGTGGGGGTGAACTGAACACCAATATTTATCTTTATCTGCTTTCTAACTACAGACATAATGGTGACCGCTACCCCACACTCCCACTGCCACGCCTTCTTGCCACAATGAACTATATACCTTCTCAAACTGTGAGAGAAAGTAAACCCTTACTTAAAAAACAAACACAAAGTCCAGCTGTCTAGTTTGCAAACTTATCTCTACCCTTTCTTTGCAAGCTTCCATCCTGTGGCTTCTTTTGTCCTTCTGGAGAAATACTGAGTCACATTCTCTAAGGACATAGACAATCTAGCATTTTCACCCCATCCTTGTACTGATCACCAACATTCACCTTAAGAGTTAAGAAACAGCCTGATTGTCCTTTGCTTTATATCTAGTATCCACTTATGTGTGAGTACATACCACATTTGTCCTTCTGAGTCTAGGTTACCTCACTCAGGATGATATTTTCTAGTCCCATCCATTTTCCTGCAAATTTCATGCTGTCATTGTTTTTCTCTGCTGAGTACTACTCCATTGTGTATATGTACCACATTTTCTTAACCCATACTTCAGTTGATGGGCATCTAGGTTGTTTCTAGATCCTGGCTATTACAAATGATGTTGTTATTAACATAGTTGAGCATGTATCTTTGTGGTATGATTGGACAAAGCAAAGGACAATCAGACTGAAACCCACAGATCCAGGGAGGCTACCTAGAAGGGTATACTAGGATGACTAAGGCTTATAATAAGTTTTGGGTTTTACCAAATCACTGGGTAAACTTTAGTGAAACATTTCCCTATTAGGATAATAATTTGTACTGTATCAAGCTGATGAAAGAAAATTCTGGTCAAACTTTCAGGAGAGGAGGCTAAAATCTTTTTAGATTATGGATTAGCCTATAGAAAAAATGTCTACCATAAATCAAACAGTGAAGGGGAAGATGAATAGTAATCTCATACAACGTAAGTACAATATAGCTCTGAACAGATGAAGATAGGTTTCTTCCGTATCCCAGAATCTAATCAATATTTATACGTATAATTCAGCTATCATTTGGCTTAAAGAGGTTTCTTGGGATATGTTATCATTTTTACTATTTTCTACAGAGAAAATATTTTACTGTTTAAAATAACCATGGACTGGGGTTGGGGATTTAGCTCAGTGGTAGAGCACTTGCCTAGCAAGCCCAAGGCCCTGGGTTCAGTCCTCAGATCTGGAAAAAAAAAATCCGTCAATGTAATACATCATATAAACAAACTCAAAGGAAAAAACCACATGATCATCTCACTAGACGCAGAAAAGGCATTTGACAAAATCCAACACCCCTTCATGATAAAGGTCTTGGAGTGATCAGGAATACAGGGAACATACCTAAACATAATAAAGGCAATCTACAGCAAGCCAACAGCCAACATCAAATTAAATGGAGAGAAACTCAAAGCAATACCACTAAAATCAGGAACAAGGCAAGGCTGTCCCCTCTCCCCATACTTATTCAATATAGTACTTGAAGTTCTAGCCAGAGCAATAAGACAACATAAAGAGATTAAGGGTATACAAATTGCACAGCCACTTTGAAAACCAATATGGCGCTTCCTTAGAAAATTGGGAATCCAAGACCCAGCTGTAGCACTCTTGGGCATATACCCAAGGAAGGCTCAATCATACCACAAGGGCATTTGCTCAGCTATGTTCGTATCAGCATTGTTTGTAATAGCCAGAACCTGGAAACCACCTAGATGCCCTTCAACTGAAGAATGGATAAAGAAAATATGGTACATATATACAACAGAGTACTAATCAGCAGAGAAAAACAATGACATCATGAGGTTTGCAGGCAAATGGATGGATCTAGAAAAAAATCATCCTGAGTGAGGTAACCCAGACTCAGAAGGACAAACATGGTATGTACTCACTCATAGGAGGATACTAGATGTAAAACAAAGATGACTAGACTGCTACACAACTCCAGGGAGGCTACCCAGAAAATAGGACCCTAGGAAAGACACAGGGATCACCCAATGACAGAGAAATGGGTGAGATCTACATGAACAACCTGGATGACAGTGGGAGTAATGAAGGGCAAGGTGTGAGGGAAAGAAAGCTTAGGGGAGCAGGAGATCCCAGCTCAATCAAGAACAGAAAGGGAGAACAAGGAATAACAGACCATGATAAATGATGACATGAGAACAGGAATAGGCAGAGTGCTGGAGAGGTCCGCAGAAATCCACAATGATACATCCTCTGTAGACTGCTGGCAATGGTCGAGAGAAAGCCTGATCTGACATAGTCTGGTGATCAGATGGCCAAACACCCTAATGGTCATGCTGAAACTCTCATCCAATAACTGATTGAAGTGGATACAGAGATCCTTGGCCAGGCCCCAGGTGGAGTTCCAGGAATCCAATTGTCGAGAAAGAGGAGGGATTGTAAGAATGTGAATTGTTGAGACCAAGATTGTAAAAGCACATGGACAAACAGCCAAACAAATGGAAGCACGTAAATTATGAACCAAAGGCTGTGGAGCCCCCAGCTGGAGCAGGCCCTCCGGATAAGTGAGACAATTGAATAGCTTGAACTGTTTGAGAGGCATCCAGGCAGTGGGACCTGGACCTGTCCTTAGTGCATGAGCTGGCTGTTTTTAACCTTGGGCTTACACAGGGACACTTTGCTCAGCCTTGAAGGAGGGGACTGGACCTGCCTGTACTGAATCCACCAGGTTTAAATGAATCCCCAGGGGTGTATTGGTCCTGGAGGACATGGGAATGGAGGGGAGAGGCTGGGGGGAAGGTAGTGGCGGGAGCGGGAGGGGGGAGGACAAGGGAACCCATGGCTGATGTGTAAAATTAAAACACAAATATAATAAAAATAAAATAAAAAAGAAGAAAATTGCAAATTAAAAAAACCCCTAGACTTTTGAACTATAGCCTGTTTTTATGTTTTTAAAAAAAGAGTTAAGAAACAAAATTTTCTGAAATCCAGTAGATGTTTTTGTACATTGTACATAAGTGTATTATTGTCTTGATCACATGTCTTAGGAAATAGTATAGATAGATAGATAGATAGATAGATAGATAGATAGATAGATAGAATTTTTACTTAAAATGGGAAAAATACAAGAACACTCCAAAAGCATGATGAACTTCCACATACTCTCCCCTGACTTCACCAACTATCAGCCAAAAGCCAATTTTGTCCCAGCTGTATCCTTTATTCTTTACTGTAACTGGAGTGTATAAGAAATAAATCAGACATAATTTTATTTAGTTTCATCTGTGAATTCTTCTTTTAGGGCTAACTCTAAGAGATAGAGATATTTAAAACAAACAATTCAATACCACACTTGAAACATTGAGAGTAATTCCTTATCAAAGTCATCATGAATCAGGTAAAGACATAAATTTGCCTAGCTGTCTCACAAAATGTTTCTTATAGTTTACATCATGCTCTAAATAATATTCATATATTGCAATTGACTGGCATATATTTATGTCTTATCATTTTCAGTCTTTATTTTGGGGGGAGTGGATCACATGTGTCACTGTGTACATGAGGAGGTAAAAATACAGTTTGTGGGAGTCGGTCCTCTCTATCATGTGAGTTCCTGGAATCAAACCGAAGTGTGTGAGTTTGGTAGTGAGAGGCTTTCCACAGTAAGCCATCTTACTAGCATCTAATTTTATGTCTTTTCAGATGTGTATTTCCTTCTATTTTTTTCTCAGTGTGTTGAAGGAAAGAGGATGTGTTCTGTAGAGCAGCCCACAGTGTGGATTTTGTTGCTTGTATTCCTGTGGCTGCAAGTGAACATGATTCAGAATGGCAGTCACATAGTGACTCATGGAGAAACTTGAATTAACTGGTGGGTTTTTTTTTTAGGGCCTTTTGTTGTTTGCCAAGCATTCTCAATTCCTTCACCTCACTTCTTACTTAGTCTGCTTCCTTCCTTGATACCCCAGGTCAGGTATCATATACTGAGATAGATAGCATGTATTCAAAGACCTGCTTCTGAGCAAGCGTCTTCACAAAGTGTCTTTTGTCTTGTGCATTTCTGTGGTGGTTGTAAAATAGCTTCCTTCCTTCTTTTTTTTTTTTAAGTTAGCAGCTATGGATCATTATTTCAAAGTTATAGGAGAGTTCTGGTTACTAGGTTTTGGTTCAGTTTCCAGATAACCAGGGTCTCCCAAGCCAGGACATAAAATGATATCCTCTTTTGACTTCAGGGGATTACATTTTATTGCTGACTCAATGAATGTAATGAAGTAAAGATTCTATTTTCTAGTTTAAATGAAATTAAGCCAGATAAAATGATCAGGTATTTTTTTTTTCATTTTACATGCCAACCACTGTTCCCCTTCCCTCCCCTTCTCCTGCTCCCCCCCCCACGTCACCCCATCCCATCCCTCATTCACTCCTCATAGGGAGTAAGGCCTCCCTTGGGTAGTCAGCACAGGCTGACATACCAAGTTGGGGACTAGACTAAGCCCACCCTCACCCTCGCCACATCAAGGCTGAGTAAGGCATCCCACCATAACAAATGGATTCTAAAGAGCCAGTTCATGTACCCAGGATAGCTCCTGGTCCCATTGCCAGGGACCCTACAAATAGATCAAGCCACATAACTGTCACCCACATTAAGAGGGCCTAGTTTGGTCCCATGCAGGCTCCCCAGCTGTCATTTCAGAGTCCATGAGCTCCCACTAGCTTGTGTCAGCTGTCTCTGTGGTTTTTCCCATCATGATCTTGATCTCCCTTGTTTTTATAGTCACTCCCCTCTCTCTCTTCAGCTGAACTCCAGGATATTGGACAAGTGCTTGGCTGTGGGTCTCTGCAACTGCTTCCATCAGTCACTGGATGTAGGTTCTATGATGACAATTAGGGTAGTCACCAATCTGAGTACAGAGAAAGGCCAATTCAGACACTCTCTCCACCATTGCTAGGAGTCTTAGCTGGGGATATCTTTGTGGGTTCCTGGGGATTTCCCTAGCTCTAGGTTTGACAAATAACAACAATTAAGAAATGGGATCTCCTGAAACTGTGAAGCATCTGTGAGGCAAAGAACATGGTAAAGAAGACAAAACCACAGCCTACAGAATGGGAAAAGATCTTTACCAACCTGCATCTGACAGAGGGATGATCTCCAAAATACATAAAGAACTCAAGAAACTAGACATCAAAATATCAAATAATCCAATTAAAAATGGAGTGTATATCTAAACAGAATTCTTAATAGAGTCTCATATGACAGCAAGACATTTAAAGAAGTGTTCAACATCCTTAGCCCATCAGGGAAATGCAAATCAAAATGACTCTGAGATACCATCTTACACCTGTCAGAATGGCTTAAGATTAAAAACACAGCTTATGTTGTGGAGGATGTGGAACAAGGGGAATACTCCTCCACTGCTGGTGGGAGTGCAGCGACTCTGGAAATCAGTATGGTGATTACTCAGAAAAATTTCAATATCTGTATATATATATAATTTATATTAACCAGTAATAATAACACTGACAGTTTGATAGAAAAAGTGGGCAAGATGCTCAACTACTTACTGTATAAATAGGTGTTTGGATTGTCACTCTCGGTGTATTGAAACAGTCTAGGAAGTGAGCACAGATGTTTCCAGAGAAGAATAACAGGAGAGAATGATCTCCCTTCAGTAGCAGGGATGACATTTCATTGACTAGGGTCCAGTACGGCATAAAAATGGGAAATTATAAAACCAGTGAGAATAGAAATTTTCTCTCTTGCTACATTTTGTCTGACACCATGTGAACTGTTTCAGTCTGCTACAGCCTCCCTTCCACAACAGACTGAAACCTCAGAAACCATGAGCAAGTCAACCATTCCCCACCATGAGTTGTTTGCTCAGGTATTAAAAAGTCCCAGCATGAAAAAGTCTAAGCAATGCTCTAGGCATTCAGAGTAAGTACTTGTAGCAACCCACATAAATCTATTTAATCTCTACAGTCACCTGGGAAATACAAATTAAAACCACGAGGAACTTCAGAATCTCTAGGAGTTCTGAACAGACTGTTACAACTCTCAATAGGGAGGAACTGGAGTGTCACACCCTCCTCAATATATTTTTCTAAGAAAATATTTTGCAGGGTCTAACAAGCTGGATGTATATGTACCCATTGAAAACATGCTTGTATTTGTTACTTTGCTCACTGACATGAAAAATAACTATCAGAAAGCAACCCTAAGGGAGGGGCCTTTATTTTATTTTTTTCAGTCTGAGTGGACAAAATCCATCATGGGGAAGAAATGGGTGTGTGAGGCTGTTTGCTCATTTCATGGCACATCAGAAAGCAGAGAAGCTGGTGCTCAGCTACTTTAATTCTGTCTGGGAGCCCAAGCCATGGGACGATGCCACCCACATTCACAGTGGGTATCCACCCAGTCTTCTCTGGAAAAATCCCTCACAGAAATACAAACATGTGTCTTATTGATACTCTGAGTTGATAATTGAACTTAACCATTATGCATTTTTACAGAAATCTGCATGTATGTTCACCTAACAGAAATCTGTAAAAAAGTAAATAAAAAAAAGAAGCAAAGAAGTATTAAATATTTATAACTATTTACAGACTATCTTTTATAATATCTAAAAGTTAGAAACAACCCAAACACTCTTTAGTTCATATTTGGTATATTCATTCATGGAATATCCTTTGTTTTGTATACATAAAGAAAAAACCCAACCAGAAAATAGAACATACTGTGTGATTCAAAGTGCATGGAGATCTAAACAGTAATGAAAACAAACCATGTGAGGATGAAGGTTGACTTTCGAGAAGAGATTGAGATGCAATTGCATTGAGGCAGGAGGGAAATAACAGGGCCTTAGTATTCTATTTCCTGAGGTGGTAGTTCCATGGGTGAATTTGTATTGAGGTGTGTTTCTTTTATTAATTCATTGAAAGTACTATATACTACAGTGAATAAATTGATAAATTGTACTTATAAGCAAAATAAAGCTTTTTTTAAAATGAAAGAAAGAAAAGGTAAAATTAGCAGTTTCCCCATACTTCTGGTATTTTCCTATCAGTTACATCAAGAGGAAAAAACATGAACTTATTGTGTTCATCAAGATTTTAGCCAAAATTTGAAGTTATAAAGAAGAATGGAATGAAGCTTTCAAACATTTTTATCTGACAATGAACTTCACCATATTTTATTCTGTGTTACTTGATAATATCCTTTGAGGAAAAAAATAGGTTATTATAATTAATGATATATTTTGAAACTCAGCAATAGCAATATGAAGATAACTGTAATTTTCTATTGTTTAAAATTGTTATTGCCAGTCCAATGTTTTGTTACATTTAAAATTCAGAAAAATAATATTAACTCTTCTGGCTTTAAAAATTCAAGTTAAAAATATTATATATTATTGGGCATGCTAGTGATTCCTAAAAATAAGCACTGTAGTGACAAATTAAGAACATTTGTTTTTTTTAAAAATGTCCTTGATAGATGTTTACAAAATGCTGAAGATCTCACTATGCAAATACTTTTAACAAGCCTAGAATGACATTTAATACTTAGTAAGCTCAAAATAAATGTAAGCTATTATTATTTATATGAAAATGTAACTCATCAAAGGAGGCTATCTACATAGCAGCATGAAAATCCAGAGTATTCACTGACAAATCTGTTTTCTGTATGGCTAGATTGTATTTCAATAATGAAACACATGAAGAAGTATTTTTTATGCATTATGCCATTATTCTGTCCCTGATGACTTCTTTAGGGAAAACATTGCTTTCTGGGTGAACTGAATAAATACAACCACTGTCTAGAATTTTTTAAATTGTACTAAAAGATGGCTAAAAATGAGTCTACTTTTGCAATGCATTTACAGCTTCATTATAGACAAGTTACTAAGGCAAAGAAATTGTAGACAGGAATTTCTAAAGTTCTTTCTACATGGTGTTTTGAATATTATTAATTTACAGAACAAAGCTATAAAATATAGTAGGATGACTTAAATAGGGGGACTGTCTCTAGTATTCATCTGCACCTTTTAAAGATTTGCTCATTGTCATGATGGCCAAACATTCTATTTAAAATTAAAGATGCATTCTACTAGTGCTCAAACACATTTCACAAGTTCACCTAATCTATACTAAGTGTCTGCAAGTAGTGGGAATACATATGTACATACTCAAGTTAGCCACTGATGGAAAAGACTAAGAAATTACTGTCATAAAAGAACTGTCCTGCAGGGATCATTTTGAAGACAGGTTGCTTGGCATAGTTCTGATTTTGTGCTCCTTCATTGCTGAAAACAGGGGGTAATCTTTAACACCTGCCCTATTTCAAACATTAAAAATGTGAAAACAGGCTTGAGGAGGTGATGGGGTCAGCCAGGTGCTTGTGGTGTGAGCATGAGGAACTGAATCCAGGTTCCCAGTCCACAGGGAAGCAACCAATAAGACACTTTTTCTGTTCAGATCCATGTATTTTTGTGAGGACTCATTTCTTACTAGGGAGAGTCATTCTTTCTCAGTGTACAAATCATCTGAATTACAAGCAAATAGTTGAATTTATATGCTATAAAGTACTAAATTTAGACTTAAAAGTTGATGACAATCTATTATATCCTAAACATATCACTAAGTAAAATAAACCTTTTACTTGGAATGCCTTTATTTGAACGTTTGTCTTTCAAAGTTTCAACTGAGTTTTTAAAAAATGCATGTGGGCTATCAGTAGAGCAAACACATATACTACATATTTGTTTCTGGAGAATGCAAATACAACTTAATATACAAATATGGGTGCTTTGTATTCAAAACTTTCCTTGCAGAGAATATAGAATATGACTGCCAGGCGTGGCAGCTCATGGCTTCTATCCCAACACTTGAGAGACAGAGGCAGAAGCAGGTGGATCTCTGTGAGTTCAAGACCAACCTGGTCTACAAGGGAGTTCCAGGACAGCAAGGATTGTTACAGGGAGAAACCCTGTCTCAAAAACAAACAAGCAAGCAAGCAAACAAACAAAAACAAAACAACAAAACAGAGAATATAGACTCAGTGCTACACAGGTAATTGATTTAGAAGTTATTAGAAAAGAAAAACAGAAGAACAACAAAATACACACAGAAGAGGTTAGTGCACAAGGGTCCAGAAAACAGAAGAAACTATGTGATGGCAGGCTGAGGGCAAAGGATTTTCATAATTGATGAGATGCTTAGCAGGGCCATGTCCCACTGAAGGCAAAGGAGGAACCACGAGGTCTTCAAAAAGCCTGTGTGATGTAGAAAGCTACTGGTGATGGTGTAGCTGTTGCCATAGCCGACTAGTAGAAGAGTGGGAAGACAGGGCGGAAGCAGCAAGAGTAGGATGGTGTTACTAACGGCAGGACCAGGCTCGCAGAGTGTTAGAGAAAGAGAGTCAGTGGATACAAAACCTGTAAGAAGAGTCATTGATTGGGGAGGTCAGGGTGAGGGAGGAAGGGAAAGGGGCCACATTGCTGGGAGGAGGCACTCACTAAAAAAAGGAAACAGAGCGCTTTGTAAGCCAGTAGTTGGGTATCCTTTCTCTGAGAAATCAACAAAATGTCCTCTCACCCCAGACAAAGCACCAAAAGTAGAAATAGAAAGCAGTTCTCCTCATGTTAGCTGGGTGAAGTTACGATTCTACCTAGGGTTACTTACATGAAGGTGAGCTAGGGATTGTTTGCAAGAACAAGGATGATTTATGGGCTGCTGCAGGACTGAATGAAAAAGATCTATCTCTCCAGCAAGAGTTAACTGTCTGTATATTGTTGGCGAGGGTAGAGGTCTCAGGAACTCTATCTCTCCTAGTCACCATGAACAATTATAAATCTTGAGGAAGGGACCAGCCTTGAGAATCCCCCCACCCCATGACAGAGAGATACCAGGCTCATATTTGAGCAGAACTCCTTTTGGTATCAGAGATGCTGACAGTTCAGGAGGTTACAACTGGCCAGAAGACAGATCTACACAACAGCAGAGAAGATAAGAGATGGTCAATAAGGTGGAATTGATTTCAGCTAGCCCCGTCACAGTTGATTAAGTAGTCAGAGAGCTTCATAAGTCTGAGGATTTCTGGGCTGCAGAGATCACATGTCTGATAAGAGGAAAGGGCCTGACATAAAACAGATCCTGAGATAACTGAGTTGTCAAGGGGAACATGAATTTACATCAGAGACAAGCAGTAAATTGCAGAACATTGGGGGTTGGTGAGAGAAAAATTTAGGGGCTGGCAAAAAATGGATGAGTGGGAACTGAGGGTCTTGTAACCACCACAATTCAGCTGTTGGCATGTGGCTTCAAAGGGAGTCTGGAAGGAGAAGTGAGGCCAGGAGAAGGCACATAAGAATGGACGGTGGAGGGGCAAGTACAGTATTAACAGGCGTGTGTGAGCAGAGGAGAGTGACAGAGTTGAGATTTTAAGGATGGGAAGAGTCTAGAAGGCAATGAAGACTACATTTCATAGATACAAGAGGTTAAAAATGAGCAAGAAAAATAGTCGAACAGAGATACCAATGCAGGATCCTTTCAGATTTTATTGGGAGAAAGACAGGAAGGGACTGTCAAGAGCTGAGGAGGATGTAAGGGACATAGTGCAGGGGTGGCCTGGAGAAGAAAGGTTATGCCTGGGATTCAGCTATGATTTGGAGAAGGTGTTTCCTACAGGTGCCTGGCAACCCTTTAAACAACTCACAGTACATAACATGTATGGAACATCACATGTTATTTTGTCACTATAGACAACTTTTGTGTTTTCCCGACCATTAGAAATAAATTTCACCTTAAAACATGTATAGATATTATCAAGAGTCTGTTTGTGGGGTGGGGATGTTACTCAGTTGGTAGAGTTCTTGCCTAGCCCCTAGGAAGCTCCAGGCTGGTCCACAGGACTACAGGAACCAAGAATTGTGGTGCACATCCACGAGCTAAGCACCTGCAAGATAGAGTCAGGAGGATTGGGAGTTCAAGGTCATCTATGGCTCCATAGTGAATTCAAGACCAGACTGGGATATGTGAGACCCTGTCACACAAACAATGAAGACAATAACAACCACTGTGAGCACGAAGCAGTTAGAAGAGCAGCATGTGTTAGGATGTTGTCATGACTGAGTCAGTGTGAGGTGACAGACAGCAGCTTGCGAAGACTTTACCCTGGTTTGGCCACTTATTCACAAACACACAAGCTTTTGGATTTTGGCAACATTTTAGCACAAGGATGCCACTTAACATTTCTATAATGTGGATGCTTGAGTGGGATGAATCATACTCTCCAGAACTGTTCCTAGCTCAAACAACCAAGTGACACTCTTTTAAATCAAGTTGTCATGTTCTCTACTTTTTAAAGGTTCCTATGAAAGCATGTGTTTTAGTTCTCAGAAAATGGAACTGATTTAAAATGAAAATTTTAAAGAACAAATTAAAAATAATTTCACTGATTACAGACCTCCTATATGGCACACTGCAGGTCCCATCTGACATCTGCAGCGAGGATGGCTCCTCTGGACCCTATTTAAACACTCATCATACATGCCCTAATTCAAAACTAATTTCACCAAGACGGTGTCACATCATTTTTATAACCATTGTAGTTTCTGTTTCTTGATTTCTAAATAAAATGATTTGCCTACACTTTAGCCACCAATTACCCTCCCAGAACCTGAGAGTTATGATTTTTTTCCATTAACACAGAAACTATGAAACTTGTGGACCATAACCATGCAAAGTAATTACTGTAAGATTTGCAGGATAGCAAAACAAGGAAGAAAGAAAAAGATTTGCCTGTGCACCAAGAGCTATTGCTGTGTTCATGATATCAACATCTTAAGTAAGGCGACCTTGGCATCTGCAGGATAGGTGCTTAACAAGTTAGCCAGAAAACAGCACATTCTTTTGCAAGCTTTTCTAATATGTGGCATGACAGGACAAACATCTTTGAAAACTGCAGGACTTCTAGCTCATCTCCTCAGAATAAAAATTGTATAAATTAGCTATCTGTTCTATTCTCCTTTTACAGCAAAAAATATTTTGGTTAAGCAGTGCTTCTAATATTTATATCATCCCCAGCTAATTTCACAGAACTTTAGAGAAGCAAGGAGGAATGAATTGAGGTGGTCAGATCTATTACTCTTGAAATATATCTCTGAAAGTAAGGATTTAAAACAGTCTAATAGCAAGTTGAAAGGCTTTATCCAAGAGAGTGTAGTAAGATGTTTAATATATGATCCATGATAAATTTTTCTAATCATGGCTTTGCTTGGATATAGTGGCAGTCAGTGTGAGAAGAAGAGGTGGTCTTTGGCGGGCTGGAATTTGGGGTGTTATCTCTTATCAGGGCAATACCAGTAAGTAGGTCCCTATATCTTCATTTTCTAATGATTGACTGTTGATTCTTTGATCCAAGAGAAAGGAGTGGATAAATAGAAGCCTTATTCATGCCTGACAAAGGACAATCCGTACTATCTGTCCTGCAAACTGGGCCCAAGAAGAGCTCAGTGTCAAGATCGATGCAGCCACGGCTGATGATGGAGTTCCTAACCAGCTGTGCATCAGAGCCCACTGGTATGGTCTGAGTGAGGAGCCCTGGACATGAGGGGGTAACTGATGGTAGCACAGAGAGTCCTGCCTGGGGAAGCTGTAAATTGAGGCAATAGGGAAAGGTGGAAATCAGCTTCTGGTATGTTGATGCAACAGGGCCTATCATGTGTGGACCTGAACAGACTTTCCGTAACAATATAAGGCAGTGAAGAGCTGAAAGGTTGTTTTCAAAATCAGAAGAAGCAAAAGTACCCCTCCTCCATGGGTATGAGAAAGGATATGTTCTTGGCAGAAAAGGGGTCCTGTGACTCTATGTGGATAACTGTGTGAAACCTTAGAATATTGTCTGGAAGCAAGGACAGTAGGAATGGTCAGATTTAGATTCGTTTCTACAGTTTGTGTTCTTTCTTGCTTAAGTACTTCCCCTAGAAAAATCACATTAAATTAGAGTCTTATAATGCATAATGAGAAATTTCTTGCTTTTTTAATCCATTTGGTGATCTAAATTATTTATTGTGCTGAGGCCACATGACCAAAGAGAATGCACAAATAAAGGCACAGGACAAAGATGAAAAATTATTTTCAGGACTTCCACATTCTTACTAGTTTGTTTAAATTAATAATATCCCTGATCATTAAATTATTTATTGCTACTCAAACATAAGTCAAACAAAAAGAAGTCCTCACATACAGAGAATAAAGAAAGTTTGCACCAAGGCCTGCATTTACTTCTCGAAAATTCCATGGCAGTCAGGACATGAACTGCAAGCTCGCTCTCTTGTGGTTGGTTTTGGAGCATTGTAATGTCCAGTCTTAGAATTAGTTAATGTCACTGTGCTGAGTCCTAGGAATTCTCAGGAAGGTGGTTATACTCTATCAGAGCACAAAGGCTGAGAAACCTCTGAATATCCCTGGACATTTCCTCTGACTTACCACTTAAATTTACTTCCTGAAAAGAAATGGTTTAGATATTGAGACAGAGCAGTTGTTTATGAAAACTGAGAAGCTGATTTCTTTAAAAACAGATCAGGTTGGAGAGGATTGCTCATTGACAAAGTAAAGTGTCTAATGCAGTGTACTCCCTTCTGGCCCCTGAGGAGATGGCATGGACCTACAACCTGCCTACATACACACAATTAAAACTAAAAATAAGTCTCTAAAATATAAGAAGAATAGCATCAGAAGTGATGTAATGGTCCTTTAATATCATTGGTCAGGATTCTTATGGCTGGTTTGTTGGAAATCCCACAGAACAAATTATTTATTTTTGATTATATAACTATAGAGTAGTAACAAAGGCCTGATGCATGACCTATCTGTCAATTCCAAATGCTATGCATTCCAAATCTGTTTCAGTTCATCCATTTTTGTATACATTTTCCTTGTATCAGTCTCCTCTGGACCCCCACCTTCAGTTTGAAGGTTCAATGCCCAAGTAGTACCAAACAGTGACCCCTGTTCATGTCAGCTATCAGGCAATTTTCTCATGCCCAAGGTTCTGTGTTCACACTCAGTTCTTGATTCTCAGTTTATCTAATATGATCATAATTTTCACTTATAAATTCTATAGGTAGTAGACCAGTACAGTTTGAATCAGAGACATATAGGATACTATACAATTATGTATCTTCAATAATTATAATAATTAGTGTGTTTAAAAGCACAAGATTTGAAATACATATTTGATGGATAAAATGAATGGCTGTCTTTGTAGAAAAAAGTTTGAGTGTAATGAGGGGATACAGTTGAGATGTTGAATGAGGTGTTCTTCTAGATGTGAATGTCACCCAGAATTATGTCCACACTAAGATTGGATGGGACAGCATCAATCCAGAATTCATGGTAATGACAAATTAGCAGATAAATGATAGCAACAAGAAGAGACATAGTATATAGCTATATGGTGAGCATAAAAACAAACAGCAAGAAGTAAGGATGCAGTGCCTAGAACTCAGGGCAAGTGGACAATCAAGCCAAGGATAACTGGAATGCAGTTCGCATCATTTACAGAGTAAATGGGTCTCCAGTGCAACTTCTAGTTAGTGTATAAAGGTAGAAGCAGTGTTCTAAAAGGAAGTTTAATATGTAGTGAAGTTTGCCATCCATAGAGCAAAAGGGAAATTCAGAGTAGAAGAATTTGAGAGCTGTGAGAAGGGAAAGAGAGATGAGAGAGTTGGAGTTTAATGGAAGGCAAGTGGGTGATGAAGAAATGACACCGTGGGAATTTTATTGTGGCAGCACATTGGTAATTCATACATATGGGAATCCAGACTCATGGCACCGAAACTCAGTTAAAGGGATGAGAGGATGTGTTCAGGTCAGTGACTTTAGGGACATGCTGCTCCTTTGAGATTAGGTGCTGAGGACAGGACCTGGCTAAGAGTGAAAATCCCGCAGGGCTCAACCAGGGATGCCCTGCTTAGGAAGTTCTTCCAGTAGAAGAGAGTTTTAATTATGAAATGCTAATGTGTTTCCAAAATATCTATTTCTATGAATGTTGGCACCAAGAAATGCAGGGCTTTGTCAACATTGATCCATTATGATTGGTGACTATTTTCTCCCACTGTGACTTCATGACAAAGTTCTCAAAGTAAGAAGTCCAATTGGCAAGAAAGAGAAGGGATTGTATGAGTGAGAATTGTTGAGACCAAGATTGGAAAAAGCACAGGGACAAATAGCCAAACTAATGGAAACACATGAATTATGAACCAAAAGCTGTAGAGCCTCCAACTGGATCAGGCCTTCTGGATAAGTGAGACAATTTAATAGCTTGGACTGTTTGGGAGACACCTAGGCAGTGGGACTGGGACCTGTCCTTAGTGCATGAGCTGGCTGTTTGGAACCTGGGGCTTACACAGGGACACTTTGCTCAGCCTGGGAGGAGGGGTCTTGTAGCTGGAGAGCTTCTCTACAGGTGTCACCAAGCCCCTGCAGTCTCACAACCCATTTATAAAATAATCACTCAGATGCTTATATTACTTATAAACTGTATGGCTGTGGCAGGCTTCATGCTATCTAGTTCTTACATCTTAAATTAACCCATTTCTGTTAGTCTATAAGCTGGTAAGCCTGTGGCTTACCAGTACCTTACATCTTTCTTGTCATGGCGGCCACTGGTAGTGTCTCTCCCCCAGCCTTTACTTCCCAGAATTCTCCTCCTCCTTGTCCAGCCTACCCTATCCGTCCTGTCTGGCTACTGGCCAATCAGCACTTTATTTATTTTACCCAATCAGAGCAATACATTTGACATACAGAACATCCCACAGCAGGGTCAGGACTTGCCTGTACTGAATCTACCAGGTTGAAAGACTCCCAGGGGAGTCTTTGCCCTGGAGGAGATGGGAATTGGGAGGGGGGTCTGGGGGGAAGGCGTGGGCAGGGGCAGGAACCCATGGCTGATATGTAAAATTAAAACACAAATATCCGTATACAAAAAAAAATAAAATAAAATTTGAAATAAAAATAAGAATGTCTGAAGTTTCTTCTTTAGAATTTGCAGTATAGTATAGTATTCATAATTTCCACAAACTGCAGATTTTCACAAATGTTTTTAATTTATTCATTTATTTAAAGCATTGGAGACATTTGTTTATTTGTTTTGTGTGGATGTGAGACAGGGAGAGGGAATGGATCATGCCACAGTGTACATATGGAGGTCAGAGGACAACTTACAGG
Source organism: Onychomys torridus (assembly GCF_903995425.1). Taxonomy (NCBI): domain Eukaryota; kingdom Metazoa; phylum Chordata; class Mammalia; order Rodentia; family Cricetidae; genus Onychomys; species Onychomys torridus. Next base: position 26,621,272 of record NC_050461.1, on the reverse strand, counting down.
TGTGTGGGTGAGTCAGATGTAGTCAAATATGAGCTTATAGGTCCCAGGGACCAAACTCAGGTCAGCTCATCAGGCTTGGCAGCAAATCAGATCACTGTCATCTCAGGGATCCCTCGGTGTTTTAATGTTATCAGTTGAATTTTTCAAAAAGCCATTAAGCTACCCTTTTCCATTAATTTAGTTTATTTCTCAGTAGTGAGAAACTATGATTTAGCATCTATCTTGGCATCCATATATTTTGCAAAAGCATGTAATTAAAACTCAAGAGGGTATGTAGATGATGAATCTTCATTATTTCAAAAACTATGTATTGATACCGGCTTGACAACAGATTGAAAATTTCATAACACGTCACTGACATACATTTTGTGGCTTGTGCGTGAATCAAATGTCAACAATGTGATTGTAAATAGTTCCATTTACTATCAGTATTCAAAACAATCCTTTGAGTTTTCTCTGGTAGTATTACTAAGTTGCCATCCTTTGATTTTTGGGAAGGGGATTTGAGAATTACATATAAATGACTTATCACATTATCTTAATCCTCTTCATAAACCATCTGAGACATTGTATTTCAGTTCGAGGCTGCCATATATTGACATGGTTACACAGCAGTATCAGGGATAGATATTTGTTGAATGAAACAGTCATCACCACACAGTATTACACGACTACCTGAAAAAAAAAATCATGGCATTGAATTCAAATCACATTTAATGGGTTCATGAAGCTATAAGGTTGAGCCAACTTGAGGTGGTTTCTGTTGGTCTAAACTGGTGTAGGCGAAGTATCATGGACTCCTATCTCGGCTTAGGCAGTTTGGTACCCTAACTAAACTACAGCTCATGGTCAGCTTCCCTCATACTATCCTGCACATATTTACATCACTTCATGGAAATGCAGGCCTGAGCAAATAAACAATAGTGTGGATTGTTTGGCCTCCAGCTGTGTCAATATCCTGTTGATTCAAAAAAGAAGCCACGTGGGCAAGTCAAAGTTAAAGCAACAGGGTATTGAAAAATTACATGCAATGGACATTGATAAAAAGGATGCAACAGATTAGTAGCCTTTAGTGTAATCATTATTCTGTACAGACAGTCAGAACAAATGAGTTACAGAATGACATGAAGAGTACTGTAGTTTGAGTTTTCCTGCCTGGCCCAGTCAGGACAAATCTCTCTTACCCGCCAGTCCCACAGTCGCTCAGACCCAACCAAGAAAGCACACAGAAACTTACATTGTTTAGAAACTGTATGGCCGTGGCAGGCTTCTTGCTATCTGCTTCTTCTATCTTAAATTAACCCATTTCTGTTAGTCTATACTTTGCCACATGGCTTGTGGCTTACCAGTGTCTTTAAATGTTGCTTTTTATAGTGGTGGCTGGCAGTGTCTCCCCCCAAGCCTTCCACTTCCCAGAATTCTCTTCTCTCTTGTCCTGCCTATACTTCCTGCCTGGCCACTGGCTAATCAGAACTTTATTTACACAGAGTGATATCCACAGCAGAGTACTGTACTGGTGGTTAGGAGTTATAGCCATACCATTTGTTTTGCTAACCTAGATAAATCAGGTCATCATACTGAACTCTCATTTCTTTATATATATTTCCCAAGATGTATAAGCCTTTTGTTCTGTAAAACCAGGATTTAATGTGTTAAATTCTATACATAATCTATATGAGAAACTTTAGAGACAAGTTCATGGTCTTATCCTCAATGCCAAGTTTGCTAATGTAAATGGCCAAAATTGGCTGAGTAATTTTAACTACAAATTATTTAGCTATAAATGCTTTTTAATCACATTCAAACTAATAAGTTTCTAGTCTAGATTTGATTATAAAACAAAGGGCTAGAGTTTAATTTCCCCCTTAGGTCTTGAGTGTGGGATTATAACTGAACTATCTTTTGAACTATGCAATGTGTTAGTATAATGTCAAACATTATGACATGTCCTATGTGAGTTACAGGAGATCATTGATGTGTGCCTTAATAATTCATCATGATGAACTCATCATGATGAATTATTATTCTCAAATTGGCCAGAGGACTTTGTCAAATTTCTAAACTTCTGATTGAAATGAGTATAAATTTAGAGCAGATATTACAATTTTTTTCTAAATAAAGCATAGAGATAATTGGGGCTGGAAAAATGGCTTAGTTGTTAAGAGCACTTGTTACTCTTCAAGAGAACCTGGGTTTGCAATCCAGAACCTACATAAAATCTCACAACTGTTTGTAACTCTAGTTCCAGGGGATCCAATGCCACCCTCTGGCTTTTCTTTCAATGGCACCAGGCATGAAGGTGATACACACATACATACAGGCAAAACACTCGTACACATAAAATTTTAAAATAAAAATATATTTTAAAAAAGAGTAAAGCTAATGCAGGATTGATCTGTACTTATTATGTAATATATGACAGAGTACTGCATTGCCAGGCTATAAGATAACAACTAGGTAAGAATGTTCTAAATGTAAAGTATTTTATAAACTTCATAAGGACAAGTTTCTGAAGATTATTTTATTATCTAGAGCAACTTTTTCCCTTTTATTTATTCTTCTCTCCTACAATTTATCCTGATTGCAGCCTCCTCTCCTCTCCCCTCCCACACCCTCCTTCCTTCCTTCTCCCCCATATCCACTCCTCTTCCATTTCGTTCAGAAAACAGCAGCCCCAGCAATATCCACCAAACACGGCAAAACAAGATTAGTAAAAATAGGCAAATACCCTCATATCAAGGCTAGTTGAGGCAACCCAGGAGGAGGAAATGGATCCTAAGGGCAGGCAAAAAAGTCAGAGACACCCCCACTCCTACTGATGGAATTCCCACAAAACCCCAAGCTAAATAATCTTTTTATTCTAGTCACTTGGCTACCTCAGAACTCCCACACTTAGATTTTTACTAAAATATATTGAGAAACATATGATTATAGCCTGATTTGGCATATAGAATGTTCTCTTTCAGACATACAGAAAGGACTTGCCATATGAGAAATGTTTACCCTTGACGTATCTCTAGAAGGCCATTATTTGGGACTGATAATTTACTTGTCTTTGCCATTTCAGAGTCACCATGCAGACAGAGCCAAGAAACCTCACCCAGATCAAGGTGGCCCGCATTCAAGAATACCGGTTGGTTTTCGGAATGACTTAGCTGATGTGGAGAGACAGAAGAACAAGCATGAACCACTGCAGTAGCAAGCACCGATGTGACTGCAGGTCAGTTCAACCACACACTGGTGCTTCAACTACCTCTCTGACAAGGGTTCACTGCACAATTTCTTGCTTCCATATTATTGGGAACACAGAACATATGTGTGGAAGTCAGAGGTCAGTGCTGGGAATCTTCCTTAGGGCTCTTCACCTTTTCTTTTTTGAGACATGTCTTGCAAACGAGTGTTTTGCCTGCATCTATATCTGTGTACCACATGCATGCAGTACCCTGGAAGGCTAGAAGAAGAAGTCAGATCTTGAGAGATTGGAAATGCAAAGGATAATAATTACCCTGTGTGTACTTAGAGAACCTGAGTCCTCTGTGAGAGCAACACTCAAGTACTCAACCACTGAAAAATCTTTGAAGCTCTCCACTTTATTTTTTTGAGGCAGGGTCTCTCACTGAACCTGGAGCTCATCAATTCAGCCAGGCTGACAGGCTAGCCAGGGACCTTCCTGTCCCTGCCCCCTCCAGCTCTGGAGTTCCTCATGCGGGTCAGTGTTCTTGCCTCTTTATGAGGGTGCCAGGAGTCTAAACTCAGGTCCTCTTGCCTCACAGAAGACACTTTTCTGACTCGGCCCTGGCCCTAATCATAATATTTTTATATTTATACTAGATGAATAAGAAAGTTTTAATGGATTTAAAGAGGTTAGGATAACTGAGTTCTAACCAGCCCTCAGACCTTATCACGGAGAAGTTTCTTTACTCAGTGGAAAATGGTTAACACAGAAACTCACAGTCCAAGTGCAGAGAGTAAGTGACTGATAAGTGATTAGCCACAAATGGTAGATCTATACCATGTATCCCTCCAAAAGAAGCTCAGAGATCATCATGGGAGATAGAATGTGAGGATGGTAAGACCCAGAGTGGGGAGGATCAGAGCAAAACTGTCTCTGGACATGACTGCATCACTGTGCAAATAAACTCACAGTGGTTGTTGATGCCGGCATAAGACCAAGCTAATCATCACTTTAGCAGAGTGGGAAGAGGTTCATCAAGCCTTGGACAGATGATAACTTCTGGAAGAGGAAGAGTTAGTTTTCTTTACGGGTGTGGCTCCTGGTAGGTCAATCACACTCCAGTGTGTGGCTCCATACCCAGGACCATATGCACAGCACAAATTGGAGTCAATGGATTACTACGCAAATAAATTTAAAAACAGAAACAAAAAGAAGGACACCAGTTTGGGGTGAGTAAGGAGGTAGAGATGATCTAGGGAAATTTCCCTAGACGGAAATAGTTGTAGGTAAATGTGGTAAAAATACATTGTATAAAATTCATAAAGAATTAATAAAAATATTAAAAATTATAAGCTAGTCAAATGCGGACTTGAATTCTGGTGGTTTAGTTTGTAGAGAAGGTGCTGTGGCATTTTCCATCTCTACTGAAGACAAAACAAGATCAAATGGATTTGCGGGGGACTGATCAGAATCAATTAGGCTACCAGACTAACTTCCATATGGTGGGAATCTGGCATTCCCTTGCAAGAGAAATGAGGATTTTCTCTTTTTTGGCAATATTTTAGACACACAAAATCAGCTCGATTCCTGTGACACTTATCTTCAAAACTTCACATTTAGTTTGTAGGAAAATTGAAATTAATTATTCTTAAGCATATGGTTTGTTCCCTCCCCCTCTCCTTGTTTGATTTTGTAGTGTATATGATTTTTTTCTCCAAGGACATATAAAAGTCAAAATACTAGATCTAGAGTCTCTGAAGTGCTTCTGCTCCCAACCCTGTCTGTACAATCTGAGTTCTTTCAAGTAGTTAGCTTACTAGCTTCTGACACTTCTATAAAAATATCCCATAGAGCTTTTCTTATTACGTTTTCATTGACTCTCTCCAAGTGATAAAATGAAATTCTGTAGAGGGCTTTGAAAACCATGCATATTGCAATTCCTCCACATTTCAAACACTAATCAAGTGTGACTATAAAAGAACCAACCACTGCAGTGAAAATTGCCGGAGCAGGTTGAGACTCAAGCCATTATTAATTCATTGGAAACTATTTTTTCTTTAAGATTATGGATCCTACAAAGTACCAGATAACACAATTCCTGAGATCAAAGTTTTTTGTTTCAATCACAGGGAACTTGGGTATCTAATCTTCCCAGCGTGTGCATTTCTAGGATAGTACAGCAGCTGCCCCAGCTGTGCCCTGAGTGAATAATGCAGAGTATTTTATAGACCAGGGAAGCACCCAATCTTACACAGTGCTTTAAGGATGGCTTTAAGGACAAAAGGAGCCTCAGATTAAAATAATAGATCTAGACTAGTGAGACTTCTTAGCTTCCTAGAAGAGAGTAAAGTGAAATTTCCCTTTGTAGGTTAATTTCAACATGTATCAGCTTGAAAATTACCCACCATGAGTGTCCACAGAGTATTTTTATTTGCTTTCCTATCTTCAAAGACAATCAGGTTGGAACCTTCAGTATGAGCTATCATGGCCTGACAGTTCTATACAGAAAAATAAAAGAGGAAAGTAGAGCAGAAGGAAAATTTTGCCAACTTTGTTTTATTTCATATAGTATATATAGCTTTATTTAAAAGAAAAATTGTGTCCCTAAGAGTGCTGCACCATAGGCTGAAAGTTAACTTAACTCATGGTAGACTCCAATTAATGTCAATGCTGCAAGAAACTACTGACCAACTGTATGTGTTGATTTCTAAGAAAACTTTATTTTCCAACAGTACCTCTAAGAAGTCCTGATGTTGTGGCTCTTGTGGGCACTGAGGCTTAGTTTGCATTTTTTTTTTCCTTTGAGAATTGTGCCATGTTGAGATTTTTAGAGCTATGGACAAGGGAGGGGATGAGAATCCCTCCTTGGCTAAGTCACTAGTTCCTGTGTCTAAAAAGCATTGCTACCATGGCATTGCCTGGGTGATCTGATCCCAATGTTGTCCTCTTCCTCCTTGGCAATGATGACTAAACAAGAGAGCAGTGCCCTGCTGTTCAATCAGCTCCAGAGCTATTTAAACTAGCTGACAGGTGTTAATCGGAAATGTTTGCATTAGGCAGGTTGTTTTGTTTTTTTTTTTTTTTCACACCCAGATCCCTGGGTTGATTTGCACAATGCAAGTTGATTGGGAAGTGATCTCAGGAAAAATACTCAAGGTGGAGGAATCAAAACAGGCTTGGGCAGAGGGAGAAGATGAGTCCTGATACAACCATACAATCTCTAAAAAGCTTCAGGGCATGTCTCAGGGAGCACGGGAATGGGTGTGACACTTTGAAGGTGCCCTGAGTTGGGGCAGTCATCTGTCCTCCCTGCATCCACCAGTCATTGCATGCAGCTGTCCCTGCCACCAGCTGTGACTATGGATAAGGAGGCTTCTTCAGGCCCAAAGCAAAGAGTAGAGTGTTGTAAGAGTCTTCACTTGGTGATCGTTTGAATTCCAATTTAAACGTTTATGGGAGTGCCAGGAGGAAAAGCAGAGTCATTTCACCCTTTGAGAAATTCTGAGATACTATTTGCTATTAGTAGTTGGTGAGCACTGACCACCTTGCCCCTCTACCCCACTAGAGATGGATTTATTTTCTGCAGGGCTTGCACTTTGTAGAGAGATTCACTTGTCTGCCCTCACCAATGGGGATTTCTCATCAGCAGATTGGTAATTACCAGAGCAGCACCATGTACTGTATGGGGAGGAAACAATAGCTTTCTAGGCAAAGCAATATTCCACTTTCACTCTACCTCCTCCTTAGCCCATGTCTGCACAAGACCATGAACTACTAACAAAATAGTCCCCATAATAGTGGAGTGGAAAGCGAGCGGGCTTTGCAAACAGAGTAGAACTCTACCTGAAAGAATGTCATGTTTTTGCCTCTAAGATTTAAATTTGCATATAAATACCCACATCACATGAATATTCTTATGTACAAAGGAAGTCACTTACATGAACATTGAAATACAGATGCAGAGCATCTATTCTGGAAAGCATAACTGGCAAACTATGGCCTGTGGGTGAGATCTATCCTAAATGCCTGTTTCTGTGTAGCTCAGGAATTAACAAATTTTTGTTCTCACTTCTAAGACCTTAAAAATGAAAGCCAAGATAGAATTTTCTGGCACAGGAAAAATAAAATGAAACTTAAATTTTAATGCCTATAAGTAAAATTGTATTAAAACACAGCCACACTGGTGACTTTATATGTGGTCTGTGGCAGCTTTGTGTGCTATATGAGCAAAGCTAAGTATCTGTGATAGATATTTACTATCTGACGTTATAGAGAAAAGATTACCTAATCTCTGTAGTTGATTTTTTTTAATTCTTTTTCATCTCCACTCATTGGGAGCCTGCCACCCAGCTCCCAAATAATCACACAAAGACTTCTACCTGGCCTTAGGTTGACTTGTTTTTAGCCAGCTTTTCTTTACCTAACTTATCCCATCTACCTTCTGCCTCTGTACTTTCAGCCTTTTCTATTCTATATACCTTTCTTTACTTCTTACTCTGTGATGTGTGGCTGCGTGGCTGCGTGGCTGCATGGCTGCGTGGCTGCGTGGCTGCGTGGCTGCGTGGCTGCGTGGCTGACCCTAGATGTCCTCTTCTCATTCTCCTCCCTCTTCTCTTTTTCTCCTTCTACTTATTCTCTCAGCCTGGATGCCCCACCTATCCTTTTCCTACCTAGCTATTGGCTGTTCACCTCTTTATTAGACCATCAGGTATTTTATACAGGCACAGTAACACAGCTTCACAGAGTTACACAGTACAACATAAAAGAATGCAACACATATTTGCATCATTAAACAGACATTCCACAGCATCAATGAATGTAACACATCTTCAACTAATATTCCACAACATTTCCCCCTTCTTGTCTAAATAAAAATGAAAGGTTTTAACTTTAACATAGTAAAACTATATACAACAAAAACAGTTACCAATTAAGAATTATCTTACCATATTCAATCCATTTATATTTAGCAAATTCATAGAAAATACTCCATTATCTATCCTATCTTGGTGAATCCAAAGTTTTATACATAATTACTTTCTATCATAGCTAAAGAAAAATTAACTCTAACTATTTAGTCTTTAATTCCATCAAAGAACCCAGGAGGATGTAATATTACCTAACAATAGGGACATCTGGCTTTCTGAACATTCCCCCAAAGTTCCTCTGCAACATTGTGGTCTTCATCTTCAAGCCTATAGGACTAGAATGTCTGATAGACTCTTCTATGAAACAGGAAATTTGAGGAACTGTCCCACCTTGTACTGACAAAGTTCATCAGTCCCATTTCTCTGTGTCCTGCAAAATATCAGGCAGACTCTTCCGTGATACAAGAATATAAAAGAACTGTCCTGCCTTGTCTTGGCAAAGTTTAACAGTCTTTTTCTTGTGTCCTGCTGGTACAGTCTGTATAGCCTACTGTCAAGCAGTCTAGGCAAGAGCAGTTTCTTGCCCAAATGGCTGGCTTTGCTACAGTGAAAGTAAACTCCATTTGGAGTTTCTTCAATGCCCATCATCCTTTAATGAGAGAAATTGGTGCTGCCAGGAGCAGATGCGCACCATTGTCATGAAACACGTTAGGTTATTAAACATCTTAAATGCCGTAGTCTGTAGGTCTTTGAAGTGTTTGAAAACCATCTATCTAAAATATACCTTGTTTAACCTTGAAAATATTTCTAATGTGACTATAAGTTTGACGATTACAGATTAACTACTAACCTCATTTCTTAATTATACTTTGCATTTTTTAAAATATTTATTTATTTTTATTATGTATACAGAAGAGGGCACCAGATCTCATTACAGATGGTTGTGGGCCACCATGTGGGTGCTGGGAATTGAACTCAGGACCTCTGGAAGAGCAGTTGGTGCTCTTGCCCTCTGAGCCATCTCTCCAGCCCTATACATTGCATTTTAAGTGTGCTTCATAAACTTAATACCCCAAACAAGAGTAGAAATGAATATACAGTGTGACAAAAATAACTTTAAATTTGTATCAATATACCAAAATCCATGCTAATGCAAAACATCTGAGAGTAATAGTTGTCTTTTTATTCTACATCCCTATATTCTCCTAAAGGATAACAAATATCCATAACCCACCAAATAACCAAAGACCATCAACTCCATCTCTTGGGAATTTGGGCGTAGTGTTCTCTAGACTGCTTCCTGTTTTCTGTGGGCAAAGGCAACTTTAGGGGTCACTAAGAAAATTGAGATAATAGCCAGATCCTGGGAAGACCAGCCACAAGCATTGTTGATATAGATCACCTGTCAAGATTCAGTAGATCTTCCCTAATCAAACCTGATCCATATCAATCCTGAAAGAATCCACAGCCTCTTGTCTCCTGTAGGAACAAAAGCAAAACCTCTTCTCCAAAGCAATGCATTTTTAGAGTTCAATTTTAAAGTTAAGGCATTCTTAAAATTTCTAGGCTGGTTTATTTCATAAGTCCCTCTTTTAATTCCAGGTCTTTTAGCAGCAATCAAAAAATTCAAAATCAACACAATACCATAGAGGATTCAAACTCCCTGTATATTTTCCATCATATGTGGCTTTTTTCTTTTATATTACTTTTCTTCTCCTTTAAAGACTTTGCCTTATTATTTTTAAACTATTTATTTCTTACTATGACTATCTATAACGTTTTTCTTTCTTTCTTAAGCCTGTGTACATTATAAAACACACTGGAGCCTATTTAGTTTTTTCCATCTGGACTTCTTTTACTGCATATCTTTTAGCCTTTTTTGACCGTGTGAGCAAATTTTAAACTGCTAAGCTACAGCTGAGTCCTCCACACAGCTCTATCAGCTGACTCAGCCCCCTTTTGCAATTGTGAAAGCCCAGCCTAAAGCTTTCAGCCTGGTTGGAGGTACATTTGACCAGGAACTGTAGTCAACCCCCTAGTGCTCTAGAATGCTAATGTTTGTGCTACAGCAGGTGTTTTGGCCTTTTTTTTTTTTCTACTTAATGTATGGGCTGCTCAAGGGCTTGCTGTAAAGCAGAAACTCTTAATGGAGCTGTGTCTGGTTTTCTTTTCTTTCTTTCTTTCTTTCTTTCTTTCTTTCTTTCTTTCTTTCTTTCTTTCTTTAAGCTTTCTTAGCCCTATGGAAGTTTGAACCTCACAGTGGTACACCAAAATATTGTTGGTTATTTGTTTAACTCTTTACTCTTTGGGGGACCCACCAGTAAACTCCCAAATAATCACACAAAGACGTATTCTTTCTTATGAATCTCTGGCCTTAGCTTGGCTTGTTTCTAGCCAGCTTTTTTTTTAAAACTTCAATTATCTAGTCTATCTTTTGCTTCTGTGCTTTTATCTTTTATATCTATTCTATATTTTTTACTTCTTACTCTGTGGCCTGTTATGTAGCTGTGTGGCTAGTCCCTGGTGACCCTTTACTTCTCCTTCTCCTGTTCTTGCTCCTCTGTTTTCTCTTCCTAGATTTTTCCTCCTAGTTTTTTCCTCTCAGCCTGCCAGCCCTGCCTCTCCCTCTCCTACCTAGCTATTGGCCATTCAGTTCTTTATTAGACCAATCAGGTATTTTATACAAGCAAAGCGACATGACTTCACAGAGTTAAACAAATGTGAAGTAAAAGAATGCAACACACATTTGCATCATTAAACAAATGTTGCACAGCATAAACAAATGTAAAACATCTTCAACTAATATTACATAACTTATCTGTGCAGTAGAAAAAGAATTATTCGTTCTTGGTTACATCAATAATCCATTGAAACACATTTTTTTTTCTGGTGATTCTTGTATAGGAGATGTTTAGGAACCACATTTTAAGCAGAGACACAGAAGAAAAACTGAGAAAAGTATTTTCCTTATTCTCATTCATTTATCATACCTACTATATCAGCAAATTCTATTGGTCTTATCTTTAGTCTCTGGAATATCACTACTTCTCTTCTATAACTGCTGTTATCACATTAGTCCAAATATCTGCTATTATCAATCATTGTTTCAGGACTTTTTCCCTTCTTAAATAGTGTATTACTAGATTGTCCAGGCTGGCCTTGAGCTCATAATCCTCCAGTCTGTGTCTACTGAGGGCTGGAATTGCAGGCATATCAATTGGTGGTCAACATGGACTACTGTGATTCTTGAATAGGCTAACTAACTCATTTCTTCTACCATTTTCCCATGATGTTTATTCTCAATCCAATAGGCAGGTACAAGGTGCTGAACCCTAAGCCAATCCCAGAAACCCTATCCAGAATATCCCACAGTGATGTCTCATTTTACTACTCTCTCTGTTCAAGTTCCATTGAATTCCTGTTTCTCAAAGACTCAAGAGGAATTCCAGTCATATTCTTTATTCCAGAGATTACCATGGCCCTCCCTGTTACCTCCTGTTACCTCCTATAGACCAGTCTTGAGCTATTTTGGTGGTCTCTTCTATAACCACTTTGCCTGAAATGATAACTTCTTAGCTGACACTTCTCCTTTCTTTCAGATAAAATAGCATATGCTTTCCTTTTAAATTTTGATTATTAGCCACCTGCACCACAGATGGGTGCCATGATTACAAGGATTTTTTTAAAATTGTTTTTTATGCAATTCCACTTTGTTCTAATTTTAGACACTAAGAAACTACTGGGTGTGTGATGAACTCTTGATAAATATTTCTTGAATAAAAAAATGACCTACAGATGGCTGTTCTGTACTTTATAGACAATGTGTGCCATCTCGCAAACATTTCCTCTAGGTAAAAATGTAAACATAAGCCTTATCTCTGAAAAATAATGGATGATGAATTAATCACCACAAATGAGAGAGATGCGGCAGCTGTTCACACGTCATTTGGTACTTGGTGTTTTAGCGCATAGTTAAATTTCAAAATGGGTCAAAGAAAGGAGAGCAAAAAATTGGCACATAGTTGAAAATATGGATGAAAATCCAGTTGAAAATGTTCAGGAGGGATTCCATAGAACACCCAGAGAGACTGAAGCCATGGTGAGACTCCTCCCTAAAAGATGCTTACTGACAATTTGGCTGCTCAGCTTCAGACTCAGTGTTAGGATGTTGTTTCTCAGTTCTCAAGGAAAGTGGGGTGTATATAGTCTTGATTTAAATGAATGCTTTAGGAAATTTCAGTTTTATAAAAGAATGTGAATCAGTTTTAGATATATTTGAGCCTGATTTCTGTAAAATAAGCAAAAATGGAGATTTTCCTTCACTTTAATCTTCTTGTTCAAAGAGTTGCTTGTCTGACTTCTGCCTATACCTTTATTTTATTTTTTTTTAGCTGGAATGGCAGGTTAGTTTTGGAGATGTGTATTCCTTCTAGTGAAGGTCATTTGCTTAGTTTATGCCTTCTAGAAAGAAAAATGAAATAAAACTCCTTATGTCTGTTCAAATGATAAATGATTTGTTTTACCCTCCAAAAACTTCCTCTGTATGAGTCCAAATTCCTCAGTTCATTTTATCAGCTAAATAATTGGCTCAGTGGATCTTCAATTCAATGTAAAAACAATCCCCACTGCATTAAAAAGAATTTTTATTTCAAAAAGAATGGGTGATAAATGCCTCAAAGAAAATGTTTTCATAACAATTTGCATTCTAAAACCTAAGTAATTTTCAGAAAACAACATGGTTCCTGTACACTTTCAGATTTCTGGAAAGTGAGAGCGTGGCTAGAGTTCTCACCAGAGTGGTGAGCAGGGCAAGAATGCATGAGATTAGGCTGTCTGAAGTGACCTAGAAAGTCCCTTTGAAATGAACCTGGCTTACAGTCCTTATTTCAGTTTGAGATAATATAATTATTCTAATATCCTCGTCCCCCACTTTTCTGCTTTCCGATGTACTATCTTAAATCAGTTTATTGACAGGGGAGAGTGAGACAAATCTCTGTCAAGATGACAGACTGAATTCTCCCACTGCAGACTTGTAATCATTTTATGTGACAATAGGACTGTAATAGCAGGTAATACTTCTATTGCATTTTATGTTTTACAAAGCCCTTGAGATACATTATTTCATTTGATATTTCTCAACTCTATGTCTTAGTCATTATCATCAAAAATCACTCATGATAAGGAAATAGAATGTAAAGTTCTGTCAAGACATGCAGTCCCTAGTTGTATTCTCAGAGCTCAGGCTTAACTCTTCAGTCTTCATCCTTTCTAGAGTATAATTACTTAATTTTATTTTTTCTCCACCACCATGATAAGAACCACTAGGAGGGAGAAATACTATTGCTAACCCTTTTTGTAGATAAGGTCTGAAAGGTAGTAAGTGGTGGGAGTGGACCTTAAATCTGGGCATACAGGCGAAAAACTTTAATGCATATTCTACAGGGTGGTATGTTGCTATTCATGATATGAGAAAGATCAAGGAGTCTAAAGGCTGCTCGTGGGGACTACAGTTGATGAGGGAGAGAGGGAATAAAACCCAAGAGAATATGGGTCATTTGCACATTCTGCATCAGGACACTTACTATCGAATCCACCAGTCCATGCCAGCGCTGAATGGAGATATTAACCAAAGGAAACACTTCTGAGCCATCATGGGAAGTAACATGACATGTAGAGAACTTGTATAACTTTCTAATTCGAAATCCTCCTTCTCTCCCAATCAAACTGCGAACTCCTGAGAGGTCAGGAAACTGTAGGTTTTGTCTTTCTGTTTCACTCACATGATAAACATTGGTAACAACCGGTGAGACAGTTTTAGGATCTTGATAGCCTGTCCTTTAATTTTTGTAAGGATCCTGTACAATTGTATCATTGTATCTCACTCCCTCTTATCTTTACAGATGAAGAAACGATCCATGAAATTAGGTGATGACAGGGATTCTAAGAATGGGAAGAAGGAAGAGAATGGGAGGAGGGGAGAAGAGGGGGAGTATGAGAGAGAGAGAGAGAGAGAGAGAGAGAGAGAGAGAGAGAGAGAAGGGAAGGAACAAAAGGAGGAAATAGGAAGAAAAAGGAGTGGGGGAGAAGAGGCAACACAGGGTAATGACCACTCAGGAGCAAAAGCCTACTTAGGGTTCTATCCAGATCTAACGATTAATTTAAGGATCTCTGGTACCTACAATCTGGGCACAAGCAAGCCGGAGAAATTTGGGATTTGGGTAACACTTGACCATTTTAGTGCAGCACTCTCTACTTTCGGTTGTTTTTGTTTTGTCTGTTTTTGTGTGTTTGTTTGGTTGGTTAGTTTTCTATCTGTTTGTTTGTTTTGACTAGTCATCCTATCTCCCACACTTAACAGGGCATTAGTGGGAAGGAATGTCATGTCTTGTTTGAGAACCGACAGCTCTCTCTGCTTTTCTTTGAAGTTTGGTAGGATGTCATGTCAACCTGGGCTTGTTTACATGTGAATTGGAGTATTAGGTAGTTTGGCTGTTGCTTGAGAACTCTAGTATTTGTTTTCAGTTTAAGGTCTGCAGGTGCCCCTTTACTCTTAGAATGACACTCTGCTTGTGTTCTGTCCTGTAGGTTGAGTACCACAGTCAAAAATGACTGGATCTAGAATCCTGTGTTTAGATCACAGATAGCTTCAATCCCTCTCTAGCTGTGTCTAGCTGGCTGGGCCATAACTTTACTATGGCCTTAGTTTCCCATGTTATGTTGTCCTAAAATAGATGTGTTATGATGCTGAACAAAATTGTATGCAAAACCATGTTTTTCAACTGCAAGCACATTATGAATCTGCAGTATTGTATTCTGTATCATAAACATCTACTTTGTTCTTGAATAATTTATGTTTTCTATTTATTTTACTTTGTGGTTCTTCTTGCTTTGTCCCGTCCACACCCATCAATTTTCAAAAGAAATATGTATGCAGGGATCCTATAAATAGCATTTGCAAGCAGGCTGCCTCCTGATGGATTCCTCTTACTTTTTTCTTCACTTATAGAACTCTTCAAAACTGAAAAACATCAAAAGTAACAAGACGTGATGGAAGCCACTGGGACAGTGAACATAAATGTTGCAATGGAAAAGGAAGCCTAGCCTTCTAGCTGAAAAACAACAATTCCCCAATGGACTCTAGAAGAATCTGGACTGACCACTGCAAAGACAAAAACAACCTTAAAAGTTTTAACACAAAAAGCTCAAAGGGAGACCCATGATATGGAATTTAAATTTTCTGTTTCCTAAAACCCACACGGGCTGTCTCCTTGTTGTTTAAGACATATTTATTTAATGTGCATATTTTTATGTCTCTTACTTTTGCTATCAGTAATTAGCAATTGGAAATAATTTTACACTTCAATTATTAAGTAAAATCCTATTTTACAAGTCTAAACTCTCACTGAATTTTCACCTTCTTTCTAGCAGTTTTCTTCCCATTTTTCTAGTGTTATCATTTCTGCTAAGACTCAAGGAAAATTAATTACATCTGAGAGTGACTTACAGTGCCCAAGTTTCTTCTCTGGTTCCCTGGGAACTGCGAAATGAGTTTGACCTCACATTTTCAATTTGTTTTATAAATACACTGTAAATAAATGTCAGATCTCAGCAGCCAAAGCTGTCACGAATCACAGAACCTTTTCTGACCTCCTCCTTCTACTTCTAAAAGGAAGAGTCCCTAACTGAAGTATCACCCAAGTTCTAATAATCTGCCTTGTATTTTATGAACTATATTCTTGCCAATGCTTTAAATGGATGCTTATTAAGTTGGTAGCAAACCATTTAGTTAACCATAATATTTGATGGGAAGAAAAAGGCAATATAATTGTAATGAGCCATATAAATATAGTTGACAGAAGCCAAAGTGATTCTTAACGAATAGATAATAGAATAGTACTTATAGTTATATGTCTGTAAGAATTAAGGGCAAACGCATTTTTTTTTAAGTTTTCTTATTATGTATTAGACATACAGGAATAATATTACTTTGTCTCTAACAACACAAACAGATTGAGAATTTTTCCAGTTAGGTTATATAGAGATAGTGAGAAATCTTAGGTTTTGTTCATAGGTCAGACATTTTGCAGAACTTGATTCTGGTCTCATAATTAATTTATAAGTTGGGAGAACTTAACTTGATGATTTAGTACTTAAGAGTCTCTAAAGATAATAAATCATGAGGTAATTTTCATTATATAAATAATCACAGCTAGAGATCTTTCAAACAATGTTTATATTCTGATTTCTTATCTTCTCTTTTTTCTAAGTAATAACAAATGGTGGTTTCAGTGCTTTGAAGATTGCTTAATGATTTCATAATAACAATAATGTTATAATATTGTGTGTTGTCTGTAATTTCTAAAATTTTAGGAGATTGTTTAACTTTTATCTGTTTTTTTCCAGTTTATACCTGTTTGAGCAGGAAGATTTTAAAGTTTATGTCTCTGCATTTTAGTATTTGAAAATCATAGAGAATCGCAACCCAACCACATAGTCTGGTAACATTGAGCACTTAATATTTTGTTTGGTATACGAGCACAAGTGAATTTGTACTTTTTATAAGTCCATGTCTTTGACTCAAATAAGAAAATGAATTCTCTTCCTTTGGTTGTGAACCATCGAGGGCTTTCCACTGGAAATCACATCTAACATTTCTAACTTACTGTAAGTCCCTCTGCATACTCTGCTTCTAGTTGTCCTGATATCAAAAATGTAATAAACTTTATGACCTGTCCATGACCTTGAAAAGTTGGAAATAAAATTTCTATTTTTTAACCTGTATGTGTTTCTGGCCATGATTAACTGTGAAACAACTTACCTTCTCCAACAATTAAGCAAAAATATTTTTTAACTAGAACTGAAACCAGTTTTTCTCCACTGAGGAGGCTTCCTGTTTTAAAGAAGTCGGGAAGAAAGAGTTTCCCCTACATTCCTACCTACTGTGGGTTTGAAATGTTGGGCCCAGTCATAATGACCAAATTTCACAGCATAGTCATGAATCAAAAATAGGTGTCAGAGCTACTAGTTATTAATTCTACTAGTTAAAAAGCTGCCTTCCCTAATATTGAATCATTGAGGTAGTTTGAGGGATGGTGTCTCAGTTAGGGATACTATTGCTCTGATGAAACATCATGACTAAAAGCAACTTGAAGAGGAAAGGGTTTATTTCACTCACAGTTCCATATAACAGTTTATCATCAAAAGCAGTGAGGGCAGGAACTCAGGCAGGGCAGGAACATGGAAGCAGGAGCTGATTCAGAGGCCACGAAGGGGTGCTGCTCACTGGCTTGCTCCCCATGGCTTGCTCACCCTGCTTTCTTAGAGAACCCAGGACCACCAGCCCAAGGGAGGCACCACCCATAATGGGCTACTCCCCACCCCCATCAATTAGTAATTAAGAAAATGCCTTACAAATGTATCCTATGGGAGCACTTTCTCTCCATTGAGGTTCCCTACTTTCAAATGACTCTGACTTGTCTCAAGTTGACCACCTTGAAGGGAGGCAGCAACATTACCTGAAGTTGGATCCAAATAAGGAGGGAGCTAGCCAAGCACCAGCATGCAGCTTCTGCTGCTTCCTGACTGCAGGTGCAGTGGGACCAAGAGCCTCACTGCTCCAATGTTGCACCCCACAACCTCTCTGACTTCAGGAACTACATCTGGAACCTGTGCCCACATAAACCTATCCTTCCTGATTTATTTTTAAAGGAAGTTTTTTTTTTTTTTTTTTTTGTTTTTGTTTTTTTTTTTTTTTTTTTTGTGTGTGTGTGTGTGTGTGTGTGTGTTTTAATCATAGCAACAGAAAGATACCTAAGACAGAAAGGAACTATGAAGGTGAAAAACAAAATTTCTTTGAAACAGACTGGCTAGATTCTCATAACAAGACTTTAACATAAAAATTGTTTTAAGCTGACATTTAATAAAGTCAACATTTAATGTGGCTTCCAGGGTGTCACATCACAGAAGTGGCTGCTAAATTGGAGAGAATGTATGAATTTGTGGGAAGACCTGGAACTAGACTATAAATGGACCTTGATGATTTGGGGTACTAAAACTGGAATCCAGGAGCTTGAATATATTTTTTTAAAAATTTTCCGTCCAAATATTGGTAGGATTTTTACCACTTACTGCTCCCACTTCTATTGTCATTATTTAAATGTCAACCAACTCCTTTGGTCTGTTTTGATAACCCTGCAACATCCTCCCCATTCGTGTTCTTGATACAGATCAAGCTGTTCCACTGCAGGATTTGGAACAGGCATATCACACCATGTGTCACACAAGCTTCCCACTTCACTCAGAATAAAAGTCACAATGTCTAAAATTATTTACACAGTCGCTCATGGTCTCATCCCTTTACTTCTCTGATGCTTTTCTTGCCTGCCTGCGTGTATCCCTCTGGCTTTCCCATGATCTATCAGCTATGCCAAGACCAGCCCTGGCTTGAGGCCTGTCATAGTTAATGGTTTCTAACGCTGTGAAGAGACACAACGATCATGGCAACTCTTGTAAAGAAAACATTTAATTGTGGCTTGCTTATAGTTTCAGAGGTTCAGCCCATTATCATTATGGTGGTAAATGGCAGTGTGCAGGCAGACATGGTGCTGAGAGTTCTATATCTTGCAGGTGCAACAGGAAGTGGTCTGTCACACTGAGTGGTATCTTGAGCATATAGGAGACCTCAAGCCAGGCAGTGGTGGCACACGCCTTTAATCCCAGCACTTGGGAGGCAGAGGCAGGCAGATCTCTGAGTTCGAGGCCAGCCTAGTCTCCAAAGAGGGTTCCAGGAAAGGCGCAAAGCTACACAGAGAAACCTTGTCTCGAAAAACAAAAACAAAAAAACAAAAAAACAAACAAACAAACAAAAAAGAAATGGTAACCACATACCTGATCTGAAAATTACCCAGTCCAAGGTATCTTATGTCGCATCCCAGGATGAACTAACAGTCCAATACCTAATCGTTCTCCCTGAGAGGATGTGGAGGTTTGAATGAAAATGGACCCTATGGGTTCACAGTGGTGCTACCTGACAGGGATTAGGAGGTGTGGCCTTTGAGGAAGTGTGTCACTGGGGGCGGGCTTTGAGGTTTCAAATGTTTACACCAGGCCCAGTGTCACTCTCTCTTCCTGCTGCCCATGATCCAGCTGTAGAATTCTCAACAACCTTTCCAGTTCCATGTCTGTCTGAATCCTACATGCTTCCCTCTATGACAATAATGGACTAAACCTCTGAACTATAAGCCAGCCCCAATTAAATGTTTTCCTTTATAAGAGTTTCCATGGTTATGGTGTCTCTGCACAGCAATAAAACCCTAACTAAGACAGAAGACGTTCCCTGGCATTTCCAGATCATAGGAACCTTAAAATCCTAATAAGCAGCACTTTAGACTGCTATAGATTGATTGTATCAACCAGTACCCAAATTGCATATATCTTATCATGGAATCCACTTTTAAAACCATGTTAAATAATATATTTTCCAAATAGTGGACTACTGTGGTATTTTCAGGTGGTGTTGAGTGTTTGGATTCTGTCATGACAAAAAGCAGGAAAGTCAGTGTTTTCCTGGTGGTAAAACTGGCAGAAGAGTTTTCATCCTTCTTTAGATGCTAAAATTTATGTACTCACCAGATCAAAGTTCACATAGTAAATATTAAAGATTTGGAAAGCTGGTCTAATAAAGATATAATGGCCATAATTAGGATTGCTGTATGACCTAGTTCATTGCCAGAGACCTCTCTATTTTGGGGATGAAACTGATAAATAAATAGTATATTATAGAGACTCTGTCCCCTATACTCTTTGAGTCTCTAAAGAAGCATGGATTTATGCCAATGCACATAGATTATGATATTATTTTATGTTTCTTATCTTGGTCAGAGATAAATGAACAGAGTTTCAGGGGATTCACCTTAGCATATCCTACAGTAACAGTGTGGAAAAAACATGAAATTATTTTAAATTATAAATATAATAATTGAAAACAAACCAACCCAGCTTAGGTATAGAAAGCTAAATTTTATGATGTAGGAGACTTATGCAGTTGTCCAACATGATATAAAGAAAGATAGAACTTTGAGAAATACACAAGAAACTGGGAAGACATTAAGGAGACTGTATGAAAGCCTGTAATGTATTTAGTTCGAGTTTGTGGGAGAAACTGGAGAGATATTAGAAGTGGAGGCAAAGCAGTTTTCAAAAGAATGATGCCTGAGAAGTTTTAGAAACACAAGCATGTGCCAGGAAATGTGAAAAGGTCATCCCCACACCATATCAGTGAGATTTGAGAAGACAGACACAAAGATAAAACTAGGGTATCAGCTAGGCATACAAGATGTTTTCTTTAATTCACAACAAAAGCTAGGTGCTCTGAGATATTTTGTTTGTGTTCTGACAAATAAAGCTGGTCTGGAGATCAAAGAAGCAGAGCTAGCCATTCACTAAAGACTTCTTACCTCTATGAAATCTCAGACTGGGGGATCCTATCTCTACCAATCCTCAGACTGAATGGTCAGAGATCCTGTCTCCACCTCCTTTATATTCCTGTCTCCACCTCCCTAGTGCTGGGATTAAGGTCATGAGCCTTCCATGTGTTAGGATCAAAGGCGTGGTCCTCCCAGGTGCTGGGATTAAAGGTGTAAACCACCACCAACTGGCTGTTTCTCTTTTAGACTGGTTCAATCTCAGATAACCCAGGGTGGCCTTGACCTCCTGATCTTCCTGCTCCCAAATCCTGGCATTAAAGATGTGGGCCTGCCACTGCCTGCCCTCTATGGTTAACTAGTGGCTAGCTATGCCCTCTAATTTCCAGGCAAGCTTTATTTGTCAGAACACAAACACAATGTCTAGGGGTCTGTGTGCTGGGGAAATCTCAAGTGAGAACTGTGACTCCCATTAAATAATCTTCAAAAATGGAAATAAAAGAGCTTTGCTAATAAACAAAAAACACAGTTTACAATCAGTTAAATCTTCTTAGTGCAAAAATATCTAGCACACCTAACCTAAAAAAGAAAATAAATCTAGCAGTGATTGGAGAATTGAAAAAGAACAGGGTATTGAACTCAGGAGTCACTGAATAGGATAAGGCATTTGCAATATAGAGGTCAAGCAAAGAATTTTATTGGTAGTTAATTCTGGTAGACTCTTAATTGCAGACAAGCTAATTTTAAAAAAAGGACAATGGGCTTATGCAGCCACTTCACCAATGATTCTATCCAAACAATGATAATGAACATATGAGAATGTAATAGTAAAAATGGAATCTACCTCAAGGTGGAGGTATGCTCTTGTCTCATCTCCCTCTCTCTCTCTCTCTCTCTCTCTCTCTCTCTCTCTCTCTCTCTCTCTCTCTCCCTCTCTCTCTCTTGGTTTTTCAAGACAGGATTTCTCTGTGTAGCTTTGTGCCTTTCCTGGAGCTCGCTCTGTAGACCAGGCTGGCCTCGAACTCACAGAGATATGCCTGGTTCTGCCTCCCGAGTGCTGGGATTACAGGCGTGTGCCACCACCACCCGGCCTTTGTCTCATCTCTTTTGAGTTAATTCAGTTGGGCAGGTCAAGGACCTGGCAAAGCGGGTTCACCTTCAGACAATGCTCTTTTCCTTCCCAGAATCCCACTCACCACTGCAGTTTCTTTGAGCCCTTAGAAGATTCCATCTTCCTGAATCCGCGGAACCTTCCTATTTCCCTCTCTTCTATCCTATACTCTCTGATTCTGCCCAGCACCTAAGTAAGCAGTGAATTCTTCAACACTGTGTTTCTTTGTTCTTTCTCCAAAAATTCCTTTCCTGATGTAGTTGGCCTTGATACTGGTTTATTTTATCCATTCTCTTCCAGATTTACAGCTTGCCTGCCTTGAGGTTTTATTCTTTCTTTTACTTTTTTATTTTATAAAAGATCATTTAGGAATCATTAATAGAACCCATGTACAAAGATTAATAGCTCTCTACTAATACAAATTCTTTGACCACATTCTATATTAGTGTTGCACCGACCTCACTCCTATCTCCCTAACCTCCCTGACTCCTCCACTCTTTAAATGTGGATGTATACACACATACACATACATAATACATATACTCATACATACATACATACTTACACATATACTCACACACATATAATATAAGCTTACTGAGTCCGTTTAGCTTTGCTTATATGTTAAGGTGTCTATGGCTAACCACTTGGGATTAGACAATCTATTTGGGAGTTCATCCAGGAGAACGCTGACTCCATACCTCTCTGTAGGTGTTGACCACCTCTAGATCTACCATGTGGAATTTGTTCAAACCCTACACATCAGGCTCAGAAGTGGGTGTTAGGATTCTGCCACTCCTCCAGCTGTGTGGCCCTGTAGATGTAACCGTCTTGTTAAATAAGAAACACAGAACCAATTGCAGAGTTAAAAGCCACGAGGTCAGAGCAAGAGCAGAAAACCTTACCCTTCACTGCTCTGCTGTCCTTCCTCTCCGCAAGAGAGCTACCTCTGTCTGTCCTATCTTTTTTTTATAGACTTTCTGTTCTGCTTTCTCATTAGTTGTAAACCCAGCCACATGACCTCCTCATCACTGCCTGTCTGTACAGACCTCCAGGTCTTCTATGGTTGGTATTGAGATTAAAGGCGTGTGTATGCCATGCTGGCTGTATCCTTGAACACACAGAGATCTACCTAGCTCTGCCTCCCAAGTGCTGGGATTAAAGGCGTGCACTACTACCACCCAGCTTCTGCTATGGCTTGCTCTGACCTCAAGGCAACTTTATTAACATACAAATAAAATCACATTTCAATACAAATGAAATATCACTATATGACCCCCACATGCACAGTTCAGTAGCTAAGCAAGTACCTCTTCTGTCATCAGTCTGCTGCAAGATCATGCAAATGCACAGCAGCACAGTCATGCAATCAGCACATGCGTGGCCTAGCTCCATAAACCCACCTGCGCATGTGCAGGGGAATTCTTAAAAAGCCAGACACAGACTCTCCCCTCTCTTTGCTCTCCTGTCCCCCAACTCTCTCTCCTGAATGTGTGCATCCCTCAGGCCTGGCTACGATTCTTCTGTTCCTCCTACTTCCTCCTAATAAAGCTCTGATACTGGGTTTTGTCATGTCTCATGACCTTTCGCCTGGTAACAGCACCGCTTATATTTTTAAAATGACAGTGGGGAGCAGAGGAAGCATTGAGTGAATGAAATCCCAAGTAGATATTTGTGTACTTGTTGACATGGAGATGACCACATCAAAGACCTCAGAGCCTCAGACTCATGAAAGAAGGGAAATGAATCCCCCCCCCCCCCCCCAATGTGGTTTAGAAGAAAATGGCAACAGCTTCCTCTGGTCCATGTGTGTATGTTAATAGTGTGTACAGAGAATAGCCACCATAGCTTTCTCCACCTCTGTGATGCTTACTGCCTGAAGACTGCTCTCCTACACAACTGTTTGATGGGTATTAGCTAAACCTGTTCCATTAATCCAGCTGTATACCATAATCTCTGCCTGCTTGCTCATTTGTATGTGGTAACCCCACCTCCTTGTTCAGCTATATGTGATAACCCTAGCTCTCTGTTCAATTCTGTATAATGAACAACCTGAGCTTCCTGGGTGCTGTGGTTTCTCTATCAGGGAGCCCAGACCACCTGATCCCAGCCTTCTCTGTGTGTGTATGTGTGTCTGTTTTCTTCATTCTCTTTCCTCCCCAGCTAGCCAAGTCCCTGGGAGCTGTGCAAAGGACTTGGCACTCATAGAAAATCACAGAATGGGGAGATGAAAGATTGTCAGGGCCAGAAGACCAGGAAGTCTGCAGTGAGCTAGTGTCCTCTGTATATGAAAGGGATGCTTCAGCCATGACTCTCAATAATATGCCTGAACAAGATTAGCATAATGATACTAATTGACATGTCAATATAGACAGGATTTTTCTTTTAAACTCAAACTGAGCTTCCATTTGAGTGTTTATTATGTTTTTCATTAACAACAGAGAGACCACCACGAGTGACTCCAATTTCTTCCCTGGTATGGAGGAGTATGGTGGCTCTGCTGGGCCATCCCAAGATTTCTTCGGGAAACACCTCTTTCTTGCTTTCTAAGTTTTTAGCTAGTGGAGAAAACAAACCCATTCTGCACCCCTAGATGGCAGCAACAATGTATTTGGAGTCACAGGCAGTCTAAGGAAACGCAGATTAAAAAACCACAGTGAGATATAGCATTGTGAGACCAGCAGACAGCTTAAATTTAAAGAAAAAGGAAAAGTATGGAGTAACCAGATCACTCAAGTGTTCCTGAGAGGGGTTTAAATTGCTCCATCTAAATATAGATCTGTAGATATACATGTGCTAAATATAGACCTGTACTATGACCCCAATTTTTACTCTGGAAATCCAATTTTTTTTAAGCAGTGCCCTTGAAAACTATGAAGAAATATGTTTTTAGACACATTATTTAAAACATCTCCAAACTGCAAATAGCCCATGCCTCAGAGCAATGTAATACACAAGGAAAGTGTTGTCCACCACACAATGGTTAGGATGCAGCAGTGGAGGGTAAACCACCGAGATATGTAGCAAACCTATAGGTGTCAATGGTAGAAGTGGACAGAACAATAACACATGATGCGTGACTGGATGCAGGTGAATTTGGGGAACAGATACCTTTGCTTCAAGGTGAAAACGGGGGTATGCTTTCTGCTTGTTCTGGTACTATGAGAGGGCAGCCTAGCACTTCCTGGTGAGCTGGCAATGCCACTTACTAGCCCTTGCTATGGTTCTATGGAAACCGATTTAAATTCATTAAACTTTAACCTTTAGAATAGTGCACATCACTGCATGTATGTGATAAGGCAAAAACACGGGGGACACAAATCTCAGACTAGGATTCACCTGATGTAAAGGGCAGAGAGATATTGGTTAGGAAGCCTATGGGACTAACAGTGAATTAACAGTGTTATATTTCTTATTTATTATATATGCATGTTGTTTTGTGCATGTGCATTATGTCATAATGGGGGAAAACAATGACACAAGAATAGCATTATTATTTGCCCTGATTATCAGAGGGGCCAATGTTCCACAAACCAGCCAAATACAAATAAGAGTCTTTTGTATGCAATTTATTTGATCACACTCTAACATTCTCTGGCATAGTCTGTTGCTCTCCTCTGGCTGAGATGTATTTTCCACTAGGATAGTCTCATAAATATTTTCTTGTATTTATCCCACATGCTAATGAAAGATAAGGAGTACATTTTCTTCAGCATGTTCCTTCAAATGCCTGAAATACTTTTGTTGGAAATAAATGCCTTCCACATCGTATGTCAAAAATCTGACCTTCTTTAGCACTGAACAGCAAAAACAACAGTCTCAGCCAGTCCAGTCCAAGTGCACATGGCACTTAATGTACATGATATTTACACACAATTTGGAGGTCACTTGGAGCCTTTTTTTCCCTTTGTGCATTTTGAGAAAGCACCAAACTTGGCGTGAGTTCTTCTAAGGCATGAAAAGGTACATGTAGAGTTGTTTTTCTATGTTAAAGATTCATAGTAAGTTAGTAGGGAGAGGTCCCAAGCATCCACCTGCTTGATTATAGAATAATACAGTATCAGAGGAGCTCTTCTCTATCTTATAGAATAATACAGTATCAGAGGAGCTCTTCTCTATCTTATAGAATAATACAGTATCAGAGGCGCTCTTCTCTATCTTATAGAATAATACAGTATCAGAGGCGCTCTTCTCTATCTTATAGAATAATACAGTATCAGAGGAGCTCTTCTCTATCTTATAGAATAATACAGTATCAGAGGAGCTCTTCTCTATCTTATAGAATAATACAGTATCAGAGGCGCTCTTCTCTATCTTATAGAATAATACAGTATCAGAGGCGCTCTTCTCTATCTTATAGAATAATACAGTATCAGAGGAGCTCTTCTCTATCTTATAGAATAATACAGTATCAGAGGCGCTCTTGTCTATCTTATAGAATAATACAGTATCAGAGGCGCTCTTCTCTATCTTATAGAATAACACAGTATCAGAGGCGCTCTTCTCTATCTCCCTCCCTGCAAACATGGAGAGTTCTGGTTTATAGTTGAAAAGTATTGTGCAAAGTGCACCCACATGAATCTCACACTTAAATTATAAAACTTTATATATATATATATATATATATATATATATATATATATATATTAGAATAGTCCATGAAAAATAAGTTTCTTTTACAAAAAGTAGAAGATAGACTATTTATGTTAATCACATTTCTCTTGTTCACATTTATTATTGTGGCATATACTTGGATAAGTTGTTTAGTTTTGTCATATGTATAAAAGATATACAATCTTCCTTTGTTATCTATAGAAGACTGCCTTTAGGACCCATGAGAATGTCAATATCTATGATATGCAAGTCCTTTAAATAAAATGGTATTGTTTTTTACAGAAGAACTATCTGTGCTCTATGTTATACTTTAAATAATCTATTATTTATAAAACTAAATACAATATTAATGCTATGTGAACATTTAATATTTATTATGCTTTCTTATTTAGAGTATAATGGCGAGAGAAAAGGCTACACATGTTCAGTAAGGACATAATTGAAAACAGTTTTGATTTGAGATAGGGTGAAGCCAGTGATGCACAGGGCCAGCTGCACTCAAAATAATAATGCAACCCATGCTCACAACAATTTTCCTGTAAAGGGAACCTTAGTCAGGGTGACAGTGTCCTGGAACAGAAGGGTACATGGGTCCAATAGTAACCTAATTCCAGAACACTAAGCCATGGAAATTAGAAGCAAAGGTAGATTTTAAGTTAATTTAGAAGTCAATGATGCTAAAGTGAAGAATAAATAAAAACTGCTAAATTTGTTCACAAATTTCTCAAAGAGAGTAAGACTGGGGATTTCAGCATAAAAAAAAAAAATAGAATTTCTGAGAAGTCTTGGGAGTTCCTCAAATCAGAATTATTTCCCATTTATTTCTCCCAAATTGATTTATAGTTGAGATATAAAAGTTATACATTTCAGGTGGTGGTGGCACACACCTTTATTTCCAGCACTTGGGAGGCAGAGCCAGGAGGATCTCTGTGAGTTCGAGACCAACATGGTCTACAGAGCTTGTCCAGGACAGGCTCCAAAGCTACAGAGAAACCCTGTCTCCAAAAACAAAAACAAAAAAATAAAAAAATATACATTTAAGGATACATGTATCCAAGATCAGGCTAACTAACAAGTCTTCATATCATGTAAGTACCTGTTTTTCTAAAGTAAGAACATTTTAGACTCACTTGCTGCTGGCAATTTTAAGACATTTGGTGCATTATCTTCAGCTCAGCCTCCCATGCTGTACATTGGCCTGATCTCCATAGATGTTCACTGTGTTGTGGAAATGTTAAATCCACAGATCAAAATCCCTCCATCCTTCCTGCTGTGCGCCAATTACCTTTCTCCTCTCCACTTCTGAGTTTGAAAAACAAAACGATTAATATAAACAGTAAAGTAAACTGGGTGTGGTGGTATACATCTTTCATTCCAGCACCCAGGAAGCAGAGGCAGGAGTATTTCTGTGAGTTTGAGGCCAGTCTGGTCTACATAGCAAGTTCCAGACCAGGGAAGGTAGCATAGGGAGACCTTTTGTCTAAATAAATAAATAGTGAAGGAAAAAATTGGTAAATTATGTAAACGCATAAGCTAAAAGCTTATTATACAAACATTCAAATATCACCTTTCACCTATTGCAAAGGCATGGATTATTTTATTTTTTGAAGTACGTATGTGTGTGTCTGTGTGTAGATACATGCACATGTGAGAGATCAAAAGAGGGTTTGAGAGACTGTGGAGCTGGAGTTACGGGTGGTTATGAGCCACCAGATGTGGGTGCTAGAAACCAAATTCAGGTCCTCTGCAAGAACCCTTAACCCGAGCCTTTTCTCCAGCCACACAAAGGCCTAGATTGAAACACTCTTGTATTGAGTGAGTTTTAGAGAAACATTTGGTAAGTACATAAAATGACAAAAATTTAGAATATTATTTGACAAAATCAATTAAAAGTCAGTAGTCTTTTCTCTCACCAGATTACTTGAATGATACACTCCAGGCTAAAATCAGAAATTAGGCCAAGGAAAGGAAACCCAGATGAGCAGTTTTCCAAGTATACATAATTATGAACAATTCATGTATCCACCATGATCTACCAGTTACACAAATATGAAGTGGATTCAGAGATAGTTGTAGACAATATGTATACATGAAAACTGTACAGTTACTCAAGTTTATTTTCAAAACGTAAAGTAAATGTGCAAAAGTGCCTCTTCCTAGTCAGCCTGAAAGTGGAATAGAGAGTAGCAGACAATAAGATGTGCTGGGGGAGCTGGGGGTGGTACATGAGAAAACAAATCAAAAAGAAGTACTGTGGGTCAGGTGGAAAAGGCAGGTTGAATTTGATCTGTGACATCTGTCACTGCTGTAAGTATATGATGAAAATACAGCCCTGAAGCCCGTTAGTATACACAATTAACATGTGATCAAACTTCAAATAGATCACTATTGTTTTGGAGAGCCGAGATTAGGGAGGCATGCACTTTAACTTTTTGATGATAGGTGTATTTTTAAAAATTACTGATGAACATATAACCCCTGTATTTACAGCAAGTTTTACTAAAACAGAGAACAGATGCAATTACCAAGTGCTTGGGAATGCTATCAGGAAATGGGACATGTCAGTCTGGATTAGTAAACCCACCCCTGTCTAGAGAGCCTTGTCTCTGACAGCAGGCTCTCCAGTTGGGCGAAGATAGATGAACTTTTCACTATGAGGAGTTGTTACCCTTGACGTACTGTTGCCCTGGTAAAAAGAGCTCCAGTCCATCTACATCTCATTTCTTTCTTGTTTTTGTATGTGTTGTGCTTCCTGGCCACTGTGGCCTTTCATCTCAACTCTATTGCAGTAGCAGGCTGCAGAGCTCAAACGTTTTCCCTTAGACTCTTGCTTGACTTAGTAGACAGCTACAGTCTCTTCTTCTCTACTACCATAGTATGTATTACATAACTACATTTCTTCATAATTTTGAACATCTACTTAGATACTGTATTTTTACTGACTTCCTGCCACTCATGTTCTTTATATCACGACCTTGTGTCTTCCGTGACATGCTGTAGATACACAATGTAATTATTTTTGTTTTGCAAATACACCTCTAAATGATGTACAAATTAAATTACTTTACTTTTCTATCTCTAATTTAAATTTAAAGTTGAGATCCCGGCACCCACATGGCAGCTCACAATTATCTGTAACTGTAGCTTCAGGATTTCTGATACCCACTTTTAATGCATGCAATAGATGGCCTACTTACAGAAGAAACAATTATACATATGAAAAATATAAGCAGATAATTCCAAAGACAAATTATAACTGTTTGCCTGCCAGTATATCTGGGCAGGCAAACAGTAAACATAAAGGAGAGTTCCAGAACCCTTGGAACTGGAGTTACAGATGGTTGTGAGCCACTGTGTGGGTACTGGGAGCTCAACTGGGATCTTCTGTGAGAGCAGCAAATGTTCTTAACTATGGAAGCATCTCTCCAGTCTCAAAATATGTTATTAGTGGGAGTTTTGTTCCACTAATAACAGCCCCCAAACATTGCATATTTGCCTTTTTCAGGTAAGCAGAGTTAAGTCACCTTTTAAGTGTCCCAATAAGTTCATAAAGGTTCATAAAGGCAGGGCTCAGTATCTTTCATTCTCTAGTCCCAGGCATGCCTGGCACAATAACTGAGTGAGTGTGTGAAGTCAAAGGCTTTGTTCATTGGTGGAAGGAAGTCAACTTTGACCGTTGGAGCATCTTTCATAACAATATGTGATGCTCGAGCTCATTTTCAGGGCATGCGAAACATGGCAGTATTAAAAGAAATACTTGACACTATCTTTTGTCTAGCTATAAATTTGGTGTCGATGAGTTGATACATTGTGTGAACATTGTGATTTTCATCATATTAGTCTGAATTTAGATCTACATTTTTGCATCACAGGAATGAGGCGACTTTACTTCTTCATCTATTGAATCGGGGACAGAGACCTGTACTTACTGAGTTCTGTGTGGTTAAAAGAAGACATGAATGTACATGAAGCAACCCACACACCTTCCCCCATGCTCAGCCTTCAAAATATGTGGAATGGTTGTTACTCTATTCCTGTCATTTCCTCTTGGATTGTAACTCCAAAATTACATTTATTATCAGTTAGTAATGTCAATGAGGCTTATTAATAAGATACAATTGAGAGTACCACAATTGTGTTAGTAATAGAATCATTGATTTTATGACAGATTCTTAATATTTCCAACTTTTGCTTGTTTATTTCCAGATTCGCCATAAAAAAGATGAAAGCCCTGGCTATAACTTTTTTGGCAAACAAATAATTTTTAGCTACTACTATTTCTGAATAGGTTAGCCTTTTTGTCTTCATTAGAAGACCTGAGCAAATCAAAGAGGAAGGGTTTAGCTTGATCTCAATTTCAGATCATCATGGTGTGGAGGGAGTTTCGGAGAAGGAAAGAGCAGTTCAGAAGATGGCAGCCGAGATCAGGGAGAGAGGGAGGCAAGGAAGAAGAGCGGAGAGAGGAGGGACTGGGGTGTTTTTCCATTCCTCCTCTTCCATATGGGCCACAGGTTGTGGCATGGTCCTCCCGACAGGCCAGTTATTCTGTCCAGAGGCACCCTCACGGACACACCCGGAAATGATGCATTATCCTAATCTCCCTCACTTTTCTCTGCCCAACAAAGCTGACGATCAAGATTAATCCTCACAACATGTGAATCAATTCATTACCTGATGGAAAACTGAAACCTACGTTGGTCGTAGCTCAATTCAAACAATTGAAAAAAATAAATGATCCAAAATTCATACTCATCCTACCAGTTAAAGCAGTGAGAGTTCTTCATAACTGGGGTGCTAAATATCCACTTGACTTCTAAGGTGAAAGTTGGTAAAGTCAATTCCTGTCCTCGGTATATAGTAAAATTACAGGTCTTCTTGGGCGCTTTTTTTTTTTTTTCAAATATTAAAAACTATTAATCACAGACAGTTGCAAATAAATTTGTGTGCTGTCTATTTGTATTTCCTATACATCAAAACAAATTCTTGGTTTCAGTTTTCTGAAGCTTTTGTTTGTTGGTTGGGCTTTTTAGAAATTTTGTTTTGCTTAATTCAAACTGCCAGTCCCTTTGGCGTGTAACTTTTTAACCATGAAAATCGAGACAGGAGGTGGTCACAGAAATGGCCACTAGAGGTAGCTAGTTATCTAGTTTGTAAATCTCAGCAGCTGAGCGTCTGGAAAGATTGAGTCTCCCTTTCTCCACTGAAGCTTTGCAAACAGAGCAGGGAAGCAAGTCCCAAGTGGTTGGGGCATCAAGAGGTGACATGAGAGAAGCGTGAAGAGGTTTGTTTACAGCCACACAGTCCTGGAGTTCTAAAGACTGTGGCACATGGAGGTTCTAACCCTTAAAATTTCTTAAGACGGTAAAATCATAAAAGCACACATGAATCAAGATTGAGTTGGTTGAACGATGTGTGAATGGGGTTGTCATTTGCATCATTTTATTTTTTCAGGTTCTCAGGCATGGTTTAAGAACTCTGCAACATTAATGAAATTGATAAAAAGTAAATGTGTCATCATGAAAAACCCTCCTAAGCAAAATTATCTAATGCAATGCTAACTTTAAGTAAATGTGGATCATACAAAGAGATAAAATGTGTAATATCCAAGTTTAAAGTCCTTTTAACTCTTCACAAAACCATTTTTCTTTATCTAAGATAGAGTTATAATATCTAAAATAAAATTTAAGAATTGATAATTTGCCTTCTATATCTTGTTTGATTTTATTTTTTCTATAATGTTATACATCATTTGATTATAAATGGCTCAGACAAGAATGTTTGTTCTGGCACTGGGCTAAGTGAGTAATTTCTAAACTTTGATTTGCTTCTATTTTCCTTTGCTACATATCCTAGGAGTTGGGACAGTCTAATGCACAGTGCTAGGCTACAAGACATCTCTTCCTTATATTTGGTATCTATAGAACTGGCAAATTATGTTAAAGCCATTATGACTGCTTCCATTAATCAGGCCTGTTTCTATGTTTCACCTTTTTTCTGTTGAATAATAATGGAGGAAGTCACCTGGACCAGTTGGAGTCATTCACTTACAGGATCCTAAGAGGAAGGACCAGGGAGTGAGAAGATAAAGGAGATAAGACAGCTGGGGTCAGGACATCTTGCACAAGCTGTATCTTATGCCAAGCAGGTTTATTAAGAAATACAGCACCGTACATACAGTTCTAAGGGGAGAAATGGGAGAAAGTCAGAAGAAAACTATCATACAGTGGGACAAGTCAGCAGGAAGCTTATCAAGCAGTGCTGTACAAGGGGAACACAGGACATCTCAAGTGCACTAGAGAGCAAGCGCACAGTAGCCTTGGGACTGATAACTCCAGTGTTTTCAATGGGAAAAGCCAAGTTACCTGGAACTTGAAGCTGACCTCCTTTCAAATCTGGCTCCAGCCACAGACCGGACCTTGCTAAGTCTGTCCCTGGACAAAGACACAAAACTAGGCTCCCTTTGGGCTTTTGTAGGGGTCTCTGATTGGATTGACCTGGCTGTCAACCAGGAAATAAATCTAAGCCTCAGAAAATGAATAGAGGGTTCATGATACCTATGACAGTTGTAGCCCTCAAAGACACACAATATGATAGTTTCTTGTCTCCTTCTTGGGAGGAAATGCCTGACAGGAAACAAACTTATAATGGGAAAGATTTTTTTTGGCTCACAGTTTGTGATACCACAAATCGTAGAGAGGAATTCATGGTGGCAAGAGCTTGAGGCAGCTTTTTTTTACCTTGTATCCACAGCCAGAATGTAGAACATTGATAGTGTTAGTTCTCAGTTCTCTTTCTCCTGTTTATTCAGTCCAGAACCCCAACCTATGGACCAGTACCACCACAGTTAAGGTGGGTCTTTCCACCTCAATTAACATAACCTGGACAGTTTATCACAGGTGTACCAGTAGACATGTCTCCTGGGTGAGTCTATATACTATCAAAGTGACAGGCAACATTAACCTTTCACATTATCCTTTCACAAATTCTGCTTTATGATATTCAAACCTTAAAGATAGTGGAAATCCAAACTGATTTAGTTTTCTTTAAGCCTCATGCTCCATAATTCTTAAGAAATATGACTAGGTGGCTATTTATATGCCCTTCTAGCTAAATTAATAAATTTGTTCAGTAGAATGTATAGATTGGGAGATGGTAGTGTGTAGACATAACCGTCTTGTTAAATAAGAAACACAGATCCAATTGCAGAGTTAAAAGCCATGAGGTCAAAGCAAGAGCTGAAAAATCTTACCCTTCACTGCTTCTGCTATCCTTCCTCTCCGCAAGAGACCTACTTCTGTGTGTTTTTTCTTTTTATAGACTTTCTGTTCTGCTTTCTCATTGGTTGTAAACCCAGCCACATGACTTCCTCATCACTGCCTGTCTGTACAGACCTCCAGGTCTTCTATGGTTGGTATTGAGATTAAAGGCATGTGTTCCCATGCTGGCTGTATCCTTGAACACACAGAGATCTGCTTAGCTCTGCCTCTCAAGTGCTGGGATTAAAGGCCTGTACCACCTCCTCCCAGCTTCTGCTATGGCTTGCTCTGACCCCAAGGCAACTTTATTAATATACAAATAACATCACATTTTACAAATATAGTATCACCACAGTAGTGACATTGATCTTTATTCTAAAAAAAAATGTTAAACCCTATTTGTAAAACATTATATTGATTATCTCATCAGATGTCTAATTTCTCACTTATTTTCTTTTATGGAATAATATGATAGCAGTTACTTTTCTATTGCTATTGTAAAATACCATGACCCAATTTGACTTATGAAAGAAGGAATTTATTTTGGCTTAAATTTCCAGAGGGATAAGGATCCATCTTTGATGGGAGCACATGGCAGCAAGTGTCAGGCTCATGGAATGTGAAACAGAGATCGCATTATTATCCACGTGCAGAAAGAGGAAGAAGGAACTGGAAGTCGGTTAAAGTTGTAGACTCTCAAAGTCCATCTACAGTGATGTATTCCTTCCAGCAAGGCTTCGCCACCAACCCACACACCACCTACTAGGAACCAAGTGATCGAACAGGTGAACCTGAGAGAGACATTACTCATTTAAACCACTACACATACCCAATACAGTGGAATATCACACGACATCATCAATAACCATGATAAAACAACACCACTCGTAAATACAGTTAACAATCAAAGAAGTAGGGACAATGGTTTGGCCAGATTCTTGGAATCTGTTATGTGAAGCTATTTTTCTGAAATTAGGTGTTTAAAGTTAGGAAATGTTAATGAAAGAGAAGCATATTTTCTTTAAGAAAGCATGTTAGTTTTCTAGGGGCAGTCTTAAAAAGCTACCCTTTTCCTACTCCAGCCACTAGATTTATTCAAGAGAAAAAGCACACACACACACACACACACACACACACACACACACACACACACACACACTGTATTCCTTCCAGCAAGACTACACCACCTCCTAAAACAATGCCCCCCACAAGAGACCAAGTGTATTTGTATGTATATGTGTATATGTATGTATGTATATGTGTACATATATGTGTATGAGTATATGTGTGTGATTGCTCAATGCACAGTATTACTACTGCTGTATCCTCCTTCCTTAGACCTTTTAACTGTTCAGGTCTGCAATAGGAACTTGCCCTTTGAAGGGCTTATATGCTATCATTCTACTGAGGGCCTTTCTTACAGAGCTCACTAGGTAAAGTCTTACTACCTGTAGTGTCAGGTGTTAGGTCCATGAAAGAAACAGAGTCACTCTAGGATAAATTTTGGCTTTTGCAGCCACAGGCAGGGGAGCCAGCTTCAGGTGAACTGACTGCCTGTTGCTTCACAAAACACTTCTTTATTGTTATACAATTTACACCTTAGCATGTCAATTTCCACATACCAAAACTTCTTATCTGAAACTCCCCCAAAAAGACAAATGTCAAAGCAATTCTAAGTCTAACATTTTGGTGTTCTAAGATCCCTCACAACCAAATGTTCTGTGGGATTGCCTGCTACATCTCCCCTTTCTCTTTAGGCTACAATTAATTATGTTGAAGATTATGCAGCCTTACAGTAAATACAGCTTTTTCTCTATCATTTTGTTTTACAATCGTATGCAAGTAAGCCAAAAATATATTATTAAGTTATTACTGATAGAACAAGGATAACAATCTCTAGAACAAGAAATCTATTAAAAGTCATTTATAGGGTTGAACAAGGCTAATGTATCTGCAAGGCTTTCCATAACATCCATTCCTGTCACATCAGGTAGCTTTTTGGGAAAGTTTTCTTAATTTCTTGCTGTAAATCATAAATCATTTGAGAAGAATTAGGGTGACCCATCAATTGCATCTTAACCTTTTTCCAGTCATACCTGCTATTATTGAAACTTAAAGGTATAATACATGTATAATAAATGTAACATTCCAATCACATTTTAATTTTATCAGTTCCCTAAATATGTCTAACTGATCTCCCAATAGTATAACAGCTTGCCTCAAATTTTCTATCTCACTATTTTATTTTGTTGAGTCCAAAGTTCTGTAGAATGCTGATGCTTGTCTGTAATGCACTCAGCAGTTTGAATTTTGTTATGAAGTGCCAATCCAGCTGTTGTAGTAATAGTAATCAATGCAATAATTCCCATAACTATAATAATGATCACTCCAAGCATTTGATGTGTTCTTCTTAATATTCTTTTAGCAAGCTTCTGCACTATGAGCATCACAGGTGAGTCTTGCCAGGGCCTTGACAACTTCACTGGTATCCAGACTGCTGGCCTTGCTCTTACATTTAAAGACATATTAGAATTAACACAGGTATGAAGAATACAGTGTTCACAAGTGATACTATAATTATATAGGGTGCCACTGTATAGTAACATTTGTTCAGTAACAAATAAGGTAATGGTACACATGTTATAAAGGACAACTTTGATTTAACCTAAAAGACAAAGTATATTTATCATCCTTGACACTTAACTTTCCTTACCATGCTTTAAGAGAGTGGAAAGCACTTGCTAATTTCCACAAGTTAGTCTGAACTGAATTGTCAAATTGCAATTTGAAGGACTTGACATTCTAACTCCATCCCATTGAATAAGCTCATTAAAAGTAAAACTAATTTCTACAGTTTCATTGGAACTATATCTGTGCAACCTTAATTCTGAGTGAGAATATTTTCCTTGAGGAAGGAATTGGAAGCCATAGGGCTACAATCGATGTTGTCCCCATGGGAGATATTAATTATCACTAAAGATTCTCACTCTTACATTGTTACCAATATACTCAGTCAGATTCCTTGTTGGTAACTGACATCTCACAGAACAGTAGATTTATGGAACTAGTAGCATTAATCTCTTGTCCTCTAAAATCTGATTCAAAAAGCATATAAATCTTAATATGATAATCCTGGGTCGTATTAAATATAGATAACCATACTTGAAAGGTTGTATTTAAACATTGAATTCCATTTACCATACAAATAGGAATTCCTTGTACTCTACAGCATAATGTATGATTTCCTTACCCTCCTCTGTATGCTTAGCAGGTCCTCGGTTGTCATAAGGACCAGGTAGCCAAGATGATTCATTAACTACCACAGGGATATCCATATCTCCCCAACTTACCCCTATGTTAATTGGAAGGTTAGGAACAGAGGCCCAAAATATATAGTTGGTCCCCATTACCTGTAACATTACCACAGATAGCACAGCAAGGAACAGGGTAATAGCATTTAAAGCTTCTGTCAGCCATTTGTCAACTTTATGGTATCCATAACTTTTTGTCTCCTACAGAAACATAAGCACACCCTTGGCCTTGTCTTCCCTGGTTTCCATTCTGATGTTAAAACATCTTTATAATACATGGGCTGACTCAATGTAGCAGTTTTTTCCCACAACCCAATGCCTTTCAGCAGCTGTAATGGGCAGTTTTTGCACATTACAACATAAAACATATTACTACAGGAATACGTTGTAGGATTATACAGTATTCCTGTAGTAATATGTTTTATGTTGTAATGTGCAAAAAAATGTTTCATTTTACTGGAAGCATCAGATAGGGTATTATCAGTTTTAATTTGTATTGGTATGCCCATTGTAGCAATTGCTTCTAATAAATGTGTAATTATAGATTCAGCTTTTTCAGAACTAAAGACATACCCATTGAAATCCAGAGTATGTATAAATGATATGATGAATAAATTCCAATTTTTCAAATTCTGTTAAATGAAATATATCAGTTTGCCAAATTTTATTTCTCCATGTGTGTATTTTTTAGGATTACTTCCTGTAGGAGAAGAAACTTGAATATACAAAACATAAGCAGGACAAATTTTTTATAGTTTCCTTAGCTTGCTGCCAGGTCTGAAATTTTTTCTTTAAGCCGTCACTGTTAACATGATGTTTCTTATGAGATTCTGAAGCTACCAACATATATCCTACCAATAATTGATCAATTACTACATTTCCTTTGGCTAATGGCACAGGCAATCCACTATGAGACCAAATATGAGTAATATAGAGTGGATAATTTCTGTTTGTTTGTTGCACTTGCATGAATAAAAAAGTTAATTCTGAATTATCAGGAATAAGTTCAGTAGTTTCTATATGCAATATAATCCCTTCTATAGATTGAGAATCAGTAATTATTTTGAGATTCATTAAAGTCTAAAAAAACATTAAAATGGCATAAACTCTGATTTTTAACTTAAGCATATAAATTTTGAATTATTTTACTTATGTTCCCTGCTTTATAACCAGCCATTCCTAATTTATTTGCATAGCATACAATGTAAGAACCCAGAAATAGGTGCTTTTTTCACTATGTGGGGAAGAATCCATTCAGTTCTTTTTACAAATTGAAGTTGATTAAATTTTGGATATTTGTTGTTAATTTCTCCTGAGAAATTGCTACAAACGCTTTTCCAATCATCATTAATCAGCCATAATTACATAATTTTAGCATTAGTATAGGGTACTACAACTCTGCTGGATCCATTCTGACAGTTGAAAAAGTCTTATTCTTCCCTTTATAATTAATTTAGAAATGTTTTCTATATAGGTTTTTAACTTTTTACTCTGTTTGTGAGCTAGGAAAATACATTCTAAAAATATTATTCTCCCTTTGTATAATGTGTTCTGTAGGGGAATGGGTAGAAGGTAAAATAATTAAAATACATTCAGTTGTGAGATCTAAACAATTCACATAAGCATTTTGTAATTTTTGTTCTACTTGATCCCATTTATTTTTGGCTTCAACTGTTAATTGTCTTGGACTACTAAGTCTGAGTCACCTTGCAAAATTTGAAACCAATTACCTCATTCTTCAGTAGACAATATAAAGGTAGACTGTAATTAGTTAACATCACCCACTAACTTTTGGAAATCATTAAGAATGTCAAATTGATCTCATCTAATCTGTATCTTTTATGGCTAGATTCTCTGTTTACTTAATTTAAATCCTAAATTAGTAAGAGAATTTCCACTTTGTATTTTTTTTCAGGAAAAATTTGTAATCTCCAACAGGGATTCCTTGTATTACATTAAACATTTTTTCAAAGGTATCTGTATCAGTAACATTCAATAAAGTATCATTCATAATGGTAAATAATGGATTGAAGAAATTGTTTATGAATCATTTCTAGTGGTTGATGCACAAAATATTGACATAAACTTGGTCTGTTTAACATTCCATGAGAAAAGACCTTCCATTTATATCTCTTTACAGTTTGGACATTATTATAAGTAGGCAGTGTAAATGCAAATTTCTTTTCTCTCTTGCTCTTGTAAAGGGATAGTGATGGAACAAATCAATAACTATAAAATTCCAATCTTTATGTAATAGAGAAAGTAAAGGAATTCCAGGCTGTAAAGATCCCATATGTTGAATTATCTTATTTATGTCTCTCAAACCAGTTAATATTCTCTATTTTTCAGATTCCATTTTTATTACAAATACAGGAGAATTTTAAGGACCAATAGTTTCCTCAATGTGCTTAGCATGAAATTGTTCTTTTGCTAGTTTTTCACCACCTGTAATTTTTCTTTAGTGAAGGGCCATTTCTCTACCCATACAGGCTTATTGGTTAGCCATTTTAAAGGCAGAGTAGTTGGGTTAATGACAGTGGCCCTTACTCCAAATTTGGATAGACAATTCCATTTTGTCATACTGTTAGACAACCTGTACATCCTGTGATTTTCCTTGATAATTTTTCCAATACCTTTTCCAGGAATATATCTCATTTTTAACATCACTTTATATTTCTGAAATTATAGGAATATTAATTTGAGCTTCCCATTGTAAAAATTTCTCCCCAATATATCTACTGCTATATTGGCCACATAAGGCTTTAATATCCCTACTCCTTCAGGTCCTATACATTTAATCCACTCTACACAATATTTTACCCGAGATAATGTTCCAATGCCTCAAAACTGAATGTAGACTTCTTATAAAGGCCACTTGGAATTTCAATAGAAATTATAGATACATCAGCTT
The DNA here is from genome assembly GCF_903995425.1 of Onychomys torridus. Taxonomy (NCBI): domain Eukaryota; kingdom Metazoa; phylum Chordata; class Mammalia; order Rodentia; family Cricetidae; genus Onychomys; species Onychomys torridus. The sequence continues at coordinate 26,581,604 of NC_050461.1, read as the reverse complement.
CAATGTCCACTAAAAGTTTAATCTCACTGTTCTTTACTTGTGATTTTAGCTTTGGCCTCTCATCATTAATAACAGTTTGCCAAGACACTTTCTTTCTGGTACTTTCAAGACCTCCTGTTTTACATATTGGAACTACTTTATGTTTAAAATATGGAAGAAATAACAATTGAGCAATTTTATCACCACCTTTTGTATGTATAGTCCTTTTTAACACAAACCATCTATAAAACATTAAAGGTAATCTCTATGGGATTTTAACCGGTATGCCCATTGGTATTTTTATAAAATCTTAAAAAGAGTATCTTTTTTTATAGATTCCAAGTAACAAGTTAATGCAGCTTGTCAAATATTAGCAGTATGGAACAAACAATTTACCTGTATTTTATTTAGGGAAAAATAATTTTTGTAAGCTCTTTATCAGTAAGATATTATTTTTATGAGCTTTTGCCTTAGTAGCCACAATATTTAATAAGTTAACAACCTGTTCTTTTTCAGATTTTACAGAATTTAACCAAGAATTTCCAGAAAGCAACTTAAAGAGCAAAGCCAAATTCTTAGTAATGATAAACAAACAAGATCATACCCAAGAATATAATTTAAAATCATGATTTTTTTGCTCTGTTAGCTCATTCACTATGAAAATTAAACATTCATTTAAACATTAATTAGACAGTCAAGAGAAGAGTACATCCTCCATACAGTGAATGATTAATACCTCTGGAAATTTAAACAGCCTTAGCTTAGTACTTTATGCCCCGACCACAATTGTTTTTACTTAGAAGTTGGGCTTGTTTTAATTTTTTTCTTTCTCCCATGAAGGGACCATAGATAATGAGTTATTCTCACTGCTAGAGAAAAAAAAAAAAAGGAAACATTTCCTATGAAGGGACCATTAATACTGAGTTATTTCCACTCTGAGGGAAAACAAAACAAAACAAAATATTTAACCCAAAATTAAGCAAATAAACAACAAGAAAATTCTAAGCTCTGGGCCAGCTGCGCTAGCTCTGGCTGTAGCAGCAGGACCCCACCTGTCATTGTCTGAAGTTCATATGCCACTGCTCTGTGGCGGCGGGCCCTTGGCTGAACAGTGCTCAGCACTCCGAGTTCCACCTACATTTCTTCCTTCTATCAGAAAGAGCCTTTTTTCTTTCTCTATTTCTACTGGGCAGAGATCTTTCTTTTTCCCCTTTAGCTTTCATTTACAGGGCCTTTTAATCTGTAGGCCTTGATTCAACATTTTTCCCTTTTCCTACCAGGAAAATGCTTTTTTTTTTTTTCTTGAGAAATTTCCTTTTTATATTTCCTTTCCTTCCCTCTTCTCTACTGAGAAGGGCCTTTTGCCTCTATTTATTTATTTTTTCTCAGGAGTCACTCTATTTCTGATTTTGTTAATTGTGCAGTTAATGCTTTTTCCTTTAGCAAGCACTTTAGCAACTGTACACTTCATTTTTCTTAAGATGGGGAGTTTAAATTCCCCATGACCCTGCTCAAATCCTGGAGTCCTCTCACCCTGAGAGCATACTTTTTTAAACCTCTAGTCCTAGAGTTTCTGAGTCCCTTTTTTCTTCAAGGCCTGTGATGTGAATGCCAAGTGTTGGGTGTTAAAATTCACACAGGTCCATAGAAGAAGTGTCACTCTAGAATGAATTTTGGCTTTTGTAGCCCACAGGCAGGGGAGCCAGCTTCTGGTAAACTGACTGCATGTTGATTTGCAAAAGGCTTTTTTTTTTTTTTTATTGTTATACAATTTACACCTTAGCAAGTCAATTTCCATAAACCAAAACCTCTTATCTGACTCTCCCCAAAGAGACAAATGCCAAAGCATTTCTCAGTCATGTGGCATCTTGGTGTTCCAAGTACCTCACAACCGTGTTTTGCAAAGGCTTTGACTCTTTTAGGAAGCACTCATACAAGATTCACATACTTCAAACAGAAGGTCTGGAACACAAAGAATAACAGTTCACAGGAGGCAGATCAAAGGCCTGGGTGCTAACACTCCAGAATCAGGCCAGCAACAATGCTCTGCAGAATCTCCCACTACATCCACCACTATTATCATTTGTATCACCTGCAAAATGGTCCACAGACTTCAAAGTACCCTGTGTTCTGCCATTTATCAATCTCTTTCCCCATCATCTTGTGTTTTATACTTTGGTCAACGATTTCCTTGAATTTTTGTTAAAGTCTATGCCTGGGTTTACTTCTGTTGCATGTAGATGCTACTTGTTTCAAAGCTGTTTGTTTGTTAAAAAGACATTTGTCCTGTGGTTCCTCCATCAAAGGTCAAGAGCCCCCACTGTGTGGCTCTGCTTCTTGTTTTTTGGTTCAGTCCCACTGTTCCATATGTTTATTGCCTCACTGATTCCACAGCTTTATAGAAAGTCCTGAAAGAGACTGGTGTGACTACTGGTGTGCATCATCCTGGAGAATATTCCCATGGTGATGCCAAGAATCTGTGTTCTAAAGTGATTGACTAGAATGTTTTGTAGGAGACAGTCATGCATGGTGGGTAGTTTTCACCTTTAATCTCAGGTACCCCTGTAAATTGAAAAGGACCATCAAAAGTTTCAGACTAGTCTACTAACCTGAGTTACATGGCAAGTTTCCTGTCAGCCTGGGCTATCTAGAACAGTGTGTGTGTGTGTGTGTGTGTGTGTGTGTGTGTGTGTGTGTGTGTGTGTGTGTTTCATCATTTCAATAAATTTGTAAAGCAGGGCAATTTTTTTTATTAATTCCCTAAAACCAAACTATCTTATTTTCTTCTTCATGAATCAAAGTGAAAATGGACTAGAAACAAGGGAAAACCTGACTGCCTTCATATATAAAAAAGAGCATTGTGATTACAGTAAGGTAATGCTACTACTTCTTTTTATCTATCCTTCATTAAAGCAAATAAAACATGTCTTTATCTATATGAGCTGTGTGTAGTTTCATTAAGAATGAATTAGAAGTGGCTATTTAGGAATAAGTAGGCAAACCTTCCTTATCTATGTGTCTAAACCTGAATTGAATATACACATCTAGTTGACACATGTTCAAATGTTACTGCCTGTGCAATAACACATTTATAAGTAGTTTCCACAAAGGCTGGGTCATGATATTGTTAAATACCCTGGAAAGCATAGAGTTAGGATTACTTAAGCTGCATTCCAGCCCCTCCTCAGAGTTTCCTATGGCCCCAAGGGAATTTCTTTTTACAAACTGGCAAACAAGCAAAGGAAACAGCTGTAGGTATCTTTACATACATGGTGCCCATTAATTCATGCAGTTGTTAATGTATCCTGCTTGTTAAATAAGAAACACAGAACCGATTGCAGAGTTAAAAACCACGAGGTCAGAGCAAAAGCGGAAAGCCTTACCCTTCAATGCTTCTGCGGTTCCTCCTCTCCGCAAGAGACCTACTTCTGTGCGTCCTGTCTATTTAAAGACTTTCTGTTCTGTTTTCTCATTGGTTGTAAACCCAGCCACATGACCTCCTTGTCACTGCCTGTTTGTACAGACCTCCAGGTCATCTATGGTTGGTATTGAGATTAAAGGCGTGTGTCTGCCATGCTGGCTGTGTCCTTGAACACACAGAGATCCGCCTAGCTCTGCCTCCCAAGTGCTGGGATTAAAGGCGTGCCCCACTTACTGCTGGGCTTCTGCTCTGGCTTGCTCTGACCTCAAGGCAACTTTATTGACATACAAATAAAATCACATTTCAATACAAATAAAATATCACTATATGCAGTTGCAGCTATTTAGACATAAATAAAATAATAAAAACAAATCCTTTATATTCCTGGACAAAGGGGGCATGCCTTTAATCCAGCACTCAGGAAATGGAGGCAGAAGGATCAACTCTATGAGTTCAAGGCCAGCCTGGCCTAGATAGCAAGTTCCAGTGAGACCCTATCTCAAAAAAACAAACAAGAAAGGAAGGAAGGAAGGAAGGAAGGAAATGGGCTATTAAAGAATCTTTATGCACAGCAGGCTAGTAGCAATCAGTACTAAACATCCGTGAAATCTGTACCATACTGAGATGTGGTACTGAAGGAAAATGGTAATACTAATATTCCATTAAAAAACTTCAACATTGGGTCTCATCATTGATTTTATTCAGAAAGGGGTATGACAGAGCTACAAGTCTGTTAAGTTTCATGTTGATGAGCAGACACTTAGAAGGACACAAATGGCAGTGCTTATATGGGGGAGACTGTTCATAGGGGTTGAAAGCTTAAGTTTCCCCACACCAAGACTGACCCAATCTGTATATAACAGACAGCTGTGAGCAACCAACAAGACAAAGTCTTGAGGTTACTGGGCAGTTTCCTGGCGGGTGGATTCTAGAGCTCCCTGCTCCTACTGAAAGAGCAGAAATATGTACTTAGGGAGATAACATTTTCAATAGGTATTTGCTCTACCTGTTCACAAGATCCCTGCCTGCTTTTATAGATTTTCAATGTCTCAATTGTTCTTTAGGTATTATACACAATACTATTTCTGAGGCGGCTACTTATTTCATAGCTGAAGAAATGTCAATGTGCTTCTGGACTTGCCCTGCCCTTTAATAAAAAAGTGCCTGTTGACACATCAATGAAATACCAACACAAGTGACTGCGGCTATCTTGTAAGATTTAGTGGTATGGGGTTCATATATGTGATATCATAGCTGGGTGGGACTGTTGCTTACCTCTCTCCTTTGGAAACTTGCATGGTGCATTTTGGTACCATGAAGACCCCAACCATATACAAAGTATTGAAGGCAACCGACCTAGGGAAGAGCATAACGGCCAATAGTCTAGGCCCTGATAACACACATACAAGTAACATTGTATGGATTCACCATATATTTGGGAATATATATGTATATATGCTCGAGTCTGGCTCCAGCAGGGTTCAGGTCCCAAAGAGGAGGTGTTGTCGCCGAAGGAAAGGAGGATACTGACATGATCTGAGCGGGTATTGGAATGGCTGCCCATTTTATTGGGCAAAGACTACACTTTTTATTCTCTATAATTGCACAAAGGATTAAATAAGAGAAAGGGGGCATGTGAACTGGGGTGTGGCTCATGAGCAGGGGTTGAAGAAGCTAGCATTGATCTTGACAAGTTAATAGGCACCAGTCATATATTAATGGAAAGGCCACAAGTTCCTCTTTCCAAAGATAAAAATGACTCCCGTTTTAGCAAGCAAGAACTTTCTTCAACCCCTGAGGGAATGAGGACTTTTGTCTAAATGCCTGACCTTGGGAAAAGGACTTTCCTTGGAAAAGGACTTCTAATAGAATACTGTAGTTTTTTATATGGCTTAGTTTATCCAAATAGTTCTAGCTTAGAGTGAACAAAGACAAAGCTAGATAAATATTACTTTGAACTGAGCAGACATGAGGAATTTATAAATCTTGACTATCAAATACACCTTATTTATCCAGCATAATCTTGAAGTTAACGTGCATGGGAGTAAGCAGAGTTATCACACTATATGGTTCCATAATGGTAGGGATTCCTTCCAAAGAATTATTTTGTTTAAAGAAGCTACCATTGTATATAAACTCATCCCCTGTGGAAGCCCACAGGAAAGGTATAATAGTGAGAATCATTAAAAATGAAAGTGAAAGGGTGCTGGAGAATTGTGATCCACAAAACTGAAATGCTGGAACTTTGTCAAGCAGCAATGGTTGCCACAGCATATATAAAAGTGTGTGTGTGTGTGTGTGTGTGTGTGTGTGTGTGTGTGTGTAACAACAGTCGATAAGAAAAGACCATGAAAATGAAGAAGAGTGTGGAGAAGTATATGGGAGTATTTGGAAGAAAGAAAAGGGAGGGAGAAATGTAATTAACATATAATTAAAATCTCAAATATAAAAACTAAGATTAATGGCATGCTTTCTTGTAATAATTGGTACACGTTTTTGCTCTTGTAAGGTTAGACATGTACCAAGGTAATTCTAAAGACTATTTTCCTGAAAACTTGGTTGCAGCTACCAACTGGAAATGACATATTCTGCCAGAAGTAGGATCTTTAAAAAGCTGGCTCTGCCTTAACCTTTCAAACATTAATGAAGTGAAATATCCCAGTTTTAACCAACCCATTTTTTTACTATAGTGTTTTTTCTTGGCTCTATGTAACTTGAATTCAACTAGTGAGCCATGTCTACCACCTACTGTAACTTTGTAGAATAAAATGCTGCCCATTTAAACTAGTTAGATCATCATCATCATCATCATCATCATCATCATCATCATCATCACAGTCACCATCACCATGTTTTTGACAAGAGAGAACCAAGAAAAACCTTAGTGGAAAACTTGGTTTACACTGTTATTAAATCCTAGAGTAAATCCTAACCGCCACAGGGTGGTGTCATCACACAAGACTAAAAACCAGGACAGTTCAGGTTTCAAACAAATTCATGCTTTCCATGTTTGATTCTTTTTGCTTCTACATTTTTGTTTATATATTTTAGCTGAATAGATAATTGTACAAATGATTTTTGTTATGTTTCTAATTATTCTGTTGAGTTCAATAGGCCACCAGGAACAATAGATGCTGAGAGATGGAAGAACTCAGAAAGCCACTCACAAAGTTGTTTTAAAACGTCTGGGCTGACTTCAGGATGGGACACATAAAATTCGTTATCATTGGTGTTCTAATCGTTGTGAGAACTGAGTAAATGAGTAGCCCTTGTACATGTCCCAGACTGACCACAGAGTGGTCACATAGCCCCAATTCAAATAGCTCTGGAGAGATGAAAAAGCTTTGAAAATTATGCCGACACCAAACTATAGCCTCCAGACTGTGGAAACTTTACAAAGGAAACTGATAGACTTTGCAAGTAGATGGCTTGTCAATGTAAAATATTGACATACCCAGCAGGAATTAAGCTCTCTGCCTGCCCCAGTCTCCGAATGGTAGAGAAGTTAGGATGGAGCCAGTGCCCCTGCAGCCCTCACAAGCCAGATTTGGCTACTCATTATCATATTCAATATGGACACATTGAGAAACGAACAATGAGATTCAGTGAACTCAGAATTTCATCTTCTAGGTACTGACACATGGTTTAAGTTTAAATTGAGGAGAAGAGACATAAATAACTGAGCAGTTCCAGTCAAGGTGTGGTCTTACTGGGTCTTACTGAGATGGTCACCAACCCATTGTTGTGTGAGTTCTAGTCTTCCCTGTAAGATAGTTTGACAAGTTCAAGTCACCATGGGTACTGTGTGAAATCCCAATTCTGCCCCCTACCCAGAAGATAATTTCTTCCTTTGACTGGCGCCAGGATGCTGCAGGCCAGCCCCAGAAATGGCCAGGTCCCAGAGAGGAGGTAAGGAGTTGGAGAGGGAGGATTGAGTCAGGCATCGTAGTTGGAAAAATCTTGCAGCTCTGACTGACTAGCAATCAGATTGCTTCTGTATATAGATCTCATAAAACAAAGACCGACAAATCATTTCCCAAGAGATACAGATCATATCATTTCATCTGGATCTGTGTTTGACTTTCCATTACATGTCTGCGGTCACAGGTTTAGTTACAGTTAGCAAATACAGATAGAACAGATTTTGTTTTCATTATCATCGCCATAACCCTACTTCAAAGAATCTATGGGATACTTCTGCCACAGCAAGCATATAGCAGCCTGTTCTCAGGCTGGCAGCATTTGCAGTTTCAAAATGCTAGTCTAATAGAAAATATCTGAGCCAGTTCAGGTGAAGCATCATGCTTTGAGTAATGTATTATTAACCATTGGTAGTCAAAGAGTCAGGCTGAGTCTGAGAACTTTCTCAGGCACCTGATTCTTTTTCTTATATCCTTACATCAACTGTGCATAGTATTATATAGGGAACAGGTTATTTTAGCCAATCTAACTTTTTTTTTCACCTTTTTAGAGCTTTATTGGGAGAGAGTGGGAGAGAGGGAGAGAGAGAGAAAGAGAAAGTGAGAGAGAGGAAGAGAGACAGAGAGAGAGAGGAAGAGAGACAGCCAATCTAACTTTGTACTGAATTCTTTTCTCTATTGTGTAAGCTACGTTTTCAGGAAACTCCAAGCATACTGTAGGAGGAGGACTCTGATCAGTTGCCAATTCTCCTAACCAGTTGGAGCCTGTCAGCTTCTTCTAAGATGATACTGATTTGATTATATTGTTTCTGAGTTTGCTTAGGGGCAGATGTACCAAGAAGTTCCTGGAACCACAGACTCATAAAAAATTTCTAGCGTCTTTGTGCATATCAAAATCTCCAGGGAATAAGGAAGACTTCTGAGTAGAGCCAGATAAGGTTATTTCCCTGCAAGCAGAAAGGTTAGTATGTTCAGGACTCAGACATAATTTTTTTTTTCAGGAAAAGACATACAATGAATCGTTAACACAAAAAGTGCACCCCTGCACCCACCCTCACCCATCACACCCCAGAATGTGACACACAGATACCAGAACTGAAAGGGAGAGGCAGCATGACACACATAGCAGCATTTGTCTCGGCTTTGCCAGAACTCTCTGTCGGACAGGTGTGCTGGTTTCATTACTCCAGCTGTTTCTAGCCGATATGGCTATGCCCCCAGGCTTTAGCCTTTTCTTTCTCTTAGCATGAGATTCCTGGCACAAGGGAAAGTGTGGGGGGGCGGTGTTACAGGTTCTTAGGGTGCCTTCTTTCAACAGTTCAGAAAGCCAGAGTGAAGGACACACATGTTTCTTTAGAATATCCTCATTTCTTCCAGGCACAATGGTTATACCAGTGCTAGTGCTATAGGTGTGCATCCACAGCTGGCTTCCACATGGCTGTTGGGAGTCCAGACTGACATCTTCATGTTTGACCAGCAAGCACTATCCATAAATACCCATCTCTGTAACAAATAATAGGCCTTCAAAGACCAGAACCCTTCCTCTTACTAGAAAGTAAACATTCACCGAGTGGTCCTGTCTGAGAAGCTCCTGTTTGCTGTATAGCTAACCATATCCATCAAAGCTTTCATGATGGGTGGTGAACATTTTGTCAGGTCATATCTCAGAGGACTAGAATTACATTAAGGAAAAAAAAAAGGAAGTAATTCAGAGGTGACAATTTTGTGTCAAGAACAACTCAAAATCAAGAAAAGCCACCAAGCATTCCAGGAATCCAATATTACTGGCTTTGAAGATTGACAAGTTCACTTTTCCAGGACACTAAAGGCTACTGCAAACTTCCAGTATTGACTAGTTTTTAATTCATACATAGCCAATTGGGTTGAAGCACATTCCAATGGGACAGAAAATCCTCTGTAATGACATGGATTTTCTAGTATGACATATCCAACCAACTCCATTCAAAAGACAATAGCCTCATCTTTGCAAGGTAATGTTAATCCTACTGGCCAAGAATAAGAGCATTACAACAGATTAAAGTCAAATTTGAAGCAAACTTTGATAAAATACTATCCAAGATGATGGACTCTTTGGCCAGGTCCATCTCTGGCTTCCCAAGTCACATTTTGAGGGACTTAAGAAGACAAAACCCATAATTCACCTCATTTCCCATGAGGTCCAGTCAGGGGCAAGCATACATCCTGATGTTCTTCCTGCCTGTATTCCTTTTGCCTACATCCAATCAGAGGCAAGTGTGCATCCTGACATATTTCCTGCCCACGTGTGACCAAGCACATTAGATGTAGATGGGTCAAGCAACTTGTTTAGGGGAATGAATACATGTGGCTTGTTATCTCCCATAAACAATAGCCTCCAGCATTTCAGCAACTATCTGTCCTTGGGCAAGGGCCTTGCAGTTCAGAGGCATTTTTGTTTCATAGTAGGCATAGTAATTAAAACTTAAAACATAACTTTGGCTCTTACAGTAACACAGAGGGTGAAAGCCCCCAAGAATCTATTGGAAACTATTTACAAATTTCTAAACGGTCTTATTAAATAAGAAACACAGAGCCAAATATAGGGGTGAAAACCTTAGAGATCAGTGATAGCCAGCAACCTTACCTCTCCAGCTCTGCATCTACCCAAAAAGGAGCTACTTCCTGACTTTCCGACACCTTTATTGCCTTACTGTTCTGCCCTCTCATTGGCTCTAAGCCCAGCTACCTCACTTCCTTGTTACTGCCTGTCTGTATAGACCTCCAGGTCTCTATGGTTGGTACTGGGATTAAAGGCATGTGTTGCCTTGCCTGGCTGTTCCTTAGTGTGTCCTTGAACACACAGAGATCCCACCTGCCACGTGATCGTATTAAGGGCATGTGTTACAACTGCCTGACTTCTGTGTTTACTTAAAAATAGCTGGCCATTTTATTTGATCTCCAAGCATGCTTTATTTATTAACATACAAATAAAATATCACCACATTTCAGCACAAATAAGTTATTACCACAGGAAACTATATGCAGCCTGGAGCCTTCAATCTACTGGTAAGATGGAAATGAACCATACCCTAACAATGATTTTGTACAAAATACATCAAGAGACAAATAAAACTTGGAAAATGCTTCTGCCTAACTCCCTTCTTTGCTCTTATAAAGTGGATTGCAATTGAGTTCCTATGGAATTATCTATGGAGAATTTTAAAAATATTTTTGCCATGGGGATACTTTTCACATACTTAGAATATGAAAGTAGAAGGACGCATCATGTGTAACAGCTTGACTAAGATCTAATCTATATGTTTGGTCTTTTTTCTCTAGGACAAGACTGCATCCCAAGAACCCGATAGCACCTTTCAGCCAAGACTGGATCTTGTTAAAGAGAAAACAAGGCCCAGATGACTAGCTAATAGAAAAGTGGGATGTATTTTTAACCACTCACATACTTCCTTAAAACTTGACAAGTGGTAAGCTATGGATCTATCAAACCCAAGTAAAGAGAGTAAAGTAATGATTCCCTCCTCTCCCACCAAAAAAAAAAAAAAAGCAACCTTCCTGCCCCTATGGAACCAAGAGTAATCTCCTAGGATACTTCAAAGGGCTGGATCCAAACAAGAAGGCTGAGATAAGCACATTAGACATGTTATCACTCTGCTGCCTTTGCTTTTTCCTTAGTCAAAAATCACACACAGTCTATTGTGTTTGTAGACTGAACTCTTGTGCATTCTATGGTGGAACCCTGAGCTAACTGCTGGGTGGGTGGGAAGCTGCTTCTTTGAAGCAGGAGACTTCCTTGGAATATCCACCTTCCCACTCTATTTATAAAGGGCTCTCTAAGCAGTCATGGAGTCTAGGAGAGAATGCATTTGTCCTTTATCTGACAAGGAAGTCCCCTGTAGAGGTGAAGGGCTCACAAGGCTCCACCCATTCCTGAGGATCTATAGGCAGAACTGAAACTATTTTCATGACAAGAGACTCACACAACCCCAAGACAAAGAATGTGCCTGCAGGACGGACTATACCCAGTTGAAGCCAGGAGAAACAGATTATTTCCCTGAAGCAATAATCATGATAACATGTTCAGGACCTCCTTTCAGAACCAGAACTGTGGCAAAGGTCTACTTGGGCTTACTGGCCCTCTGTATCTGTTCGTCTTCACAGTGTGGCCACATTGGCTAACTATCCTTTCTCTGTTTTTCATCTTTACTCATCTCTTAAATTGGCATGTTGGGATTGGAGGCTGATCTATCCTAGTGGAACTGCTGGAGCACCGGGGGTTTGTTGTTGTTCTTCTTCTTCTAAAAACTGCTCTCACCAAGGCTTATGATGTGTATGCAAAGAACACAGTGAGCAAAATATTCACAAAACACCTGTCTGATTTAAAAGAAATATTTTATGAATAGCTTGAACTGTTTGGGAGGCATCCGGGCTGTGGGACCGGGACCTGTCCTTAGTGCATGAGCTGGCTGTTTGGAACCCTGGGCTTACACAGGGACACTTTGCTCAGTCTGGAAGGAGGGGACAAGACCTGCCTGTACTGAATCCACCAGGTTGAGCTGAATCCCCAGGGGAGTCTTGGCCCTGGAGGAGATGGGAATGGAGGGGAGGGGCTGGGGGGAAGAAGGGGTGGGGGCGGGAGGGGGGAGGATAGGGGAACCCATGGCTGATGTGTAAAATTAAAACACAAATATAATAGTAATAATAAAAGAGTAAAAAAAGAAATATTTTAATTATATGTATATTTGTGGGTTTATAATCATAAAGAACCCAGAATAGGGCATCAGATCCTCTGGATTTAGAGGAAGTTGTAAACACTGGACATGGGTGCTAGGAACTTTGTTTTTCTCTGTAGATCCTCTTAAGCAATAAGCAATCTCTCCAGCTCCCACTTGTCTAATTTTATGGCATTACTTTGGGTATATTATAACCGCCTCTTCATCAGGATACTTAATAGTACAATGGAAGAACTGTCAAAGACTCTGGTCTTGCCGTGTGGAAAGGCCTGTAGGAACATATGTGTGCTGTCTTATAAGATTTGCTCTGTATTCTTTGACAACAGCATAATACATGTTGATTTCTCTCTTTCTAACCTGACTTCATGTGAATCAAGGGAGTGAACTGAGGCAACTATTTCCCTTCACTGGAGTGGGCCACTCACGGTTTCTTCTGTTGGTTTCTGCTTCATGCTGTGATCTGCTGGTCTAAGTGCCATTCTTTCTTGGAATCACGAAAGTGTTTCCACTGAACAAGAGTGAGAGCAATTACCTTCTGAAGCTTCTTATAATACACCTGCAGGAGATATGAAGGAGCTGTGGGGCTTGGGTTAGAAAGTTGGTTAGGATGCATTCTAACAAAGGAGGTTGGGAAAACATGCCTGACATCCAGAGAATTATCTCACCAGTTCTTAAACTCAACAGTTACAATTGAAAAAGGAAAGAGAAAGTGCTGCGAGTCTGAAGTTATTCAACAGAGGTATATGTTAGCTCAGACACTTTAGAAATAATCTCTTGGCATAGTCCTCAAAGGCAAGAATAGAAGTAGAGGTGACCAGCCTCTCATGACCAATTGTAAAAATGGCTACCTTCAAAGATGGGGTATTTTCTTGGCTATTTACTTACTTGTATTTTTAAGGACATTCTTTGTTATTTTCTCTTTTGTTGTTTTATGATTGCCTCTAATGCATTTAGGGAGGTTTGAAGGGTGTCAAAAGGGAACTGAGATTACTAGAGGGAAATGATCACCCCAGAGAAATGGAAATGGATGCAGTGTACAAATGGCCTCCACACTCACCTTGATGACCTTTGTTTGTTTCCTTTCTTGGCACTTGAGATTAAAATAAGGAAAAGAGGATGTCTACATTTAATCATTTGATAAGGACATGGATATGGCAGCCACTACTCTCTTCAGTGTGTCTATCTACACTGGATCTGCATTTTGTTGCATCAGAATATGTTATTGTGTTTGGAGAAAGCTCTGTGTTACATTTTCCCAGTTACTAGGAGAAGTCCTTGTTCTTCTCTGGAAGAAAAGAGTAGACAACAGGGTGGTTTGTAGATAGAGCTCTAAAACACACTCTAGAGATGTTTCCGTGAAAATACTGCTTCAGTACTGAGTGCAGCTGAGGACATCTGAGGGCATGGGTAGCATTTCCACATATTTGCAATCTTATTTCAATATTGTACAGAACAATCTCTCGATATGATAGCTGTTATTATGGAATCCACTTCAAAATAAATCCCAACTTTCTTGCCAATTATAATAGTACTCAAATAAAATCTATTATATAAACAATGACCAAAGTATTTTACTAATGGAAAATGCAGTTCTTAAAGACAAAAAACAAACAAATAAACAAGAAAACACATGATCATCTCATTAGGTACAGAAAAGGCCTTTGACAAAATCCAAAAATCCAACATAATATAGGCTACATATAACAAACCCACAGCCAACATCATCCTAAATAGAGAAAATCTTGATGGAATCTCATGAAAATTAGGAATGAGTACATGGCTGTCCACTATCTTACTCCTTTTCAATATACTTCTAGAGACACTAACGCAATGACTCCTAGTAATGTTACCCATCATCAGCATGAGTGCCTAAACATGAGCTGAAAAAGGACAACAAGGATAGACATATCAAGTGGATGGGGAAATACTTTCAAGACTTAACCCTACACAAACAACTACAGGCATTTAAGGAATGATGAATGGAAAAAGAGTTTTCTGTGGTGATACTTTATTTGTGCTGAAATGTGATATTTTATTTGTATGTTAATAATTAAAATTGCCTGGAGATCAGAGGTCAAATAGCCATAAACAGAAGTCAGGCGGTAGTAGCACACGCCCTTAATCTGATCATATGACAGGCAGAGTCTCTGTGTGGTCAAAGACACAGTCAAGCGTGGTGACTCAAGCCTTTAATCCCAGTACCAACCATAGAGACCTGGAGGTCTGTATGGACAGGCAGTGACGAGGACGTCATGTGGCTGGGCTTAGAGCCAATGAGAAGGCAGAATAGGAAGGCAATAAAAACATAGGTTACACAGGAAGAAGCTCTCTCTGTGGAAGCTAATGCTGATGGTAAGCTAAGGCTAGTCATGGCTATTGCTCTGATCTTTGGCTATTACCTATGTATTTGGCTCCATGTTTCTTATTTAATAAGACTGTTTAGAAATTTGTCTACAGTTTTCTCCAGAAAAGAGTCCCAATTAGCTGTCCAGTGCCAAATGATCAGGGCCCAAAACCAACATACAGTAACATTATACAGACCAAGCAGGTTATATTTATGAACACACACACACACATGCTCACACATGCATATAACAACAAGAGAGAGTCTATTAATTTGAATTAGGGCAAGAAGGGATATATGGGAGGGTTTGGAGATAGGAAAGGGATGGAAGAAATTATGTAATTATATTATAATCTCAAAAACTAAAGAAAAATATCCTAGCTAAGGGAAAAAAGAGAAGTTAAAGAGATACAAAAAAAAAAAATAGAACAGAAGTTAAATTGTCCCTATTTTCAGATGATACAATATTATAATAAGAGATTTGAAAAAAAATGCCAAAAATGTCAAAAAACAATTGACAATTTCAGCAAAGTGACATGATACAAAAATCTATAGAGGGAAAAAATGCCTTTATACACAACTAAGTGCTGGAGAAGCCAGGAAATTAAACATTCAACTTATCTTTTAGAATGTTGAACATACAACTTACCAATAGAATGAGATGTGGAGCTGCTCTTCCTGGGATGCTAGGAATGATGGCCATTCTTTGCTGTCTGATGAGGCAGGCTCTGCCTTATCCCCGAGACTTTATGTTTTTACTTATCCATGACCTTTCCCCCTAAACCCTGAGCATTGTTTATAGAGCATAAAACCCACTCTTATGAATGATGTCACTAAGTGACTTCTATGTTACCCTATAGGCAGGCCAACCCTGACACCCACAGACAATGTGTTTGTTTACCTCAATCAAGCTCCCTAGACCCTAGATCTTGAGTATTATCTCTGAGTCAATAGTACCCATCTTTTTGAAGAGACCAGATGTACTTTGTAAGGAATCTCAATGTAAACATGTCTTAAACTGTTGTACACTTGGGACTGAGTTAATTGTTATGTGAATACTTGCTGCTGTGCTTAAATATGACTAAAGTGGAATGGTCTGGGCCAGAGTCTAGAAGTCCTGGTCCAACACCAGTTATAATAAAATCAGGCTGAACTGAGTTTCATTCTTGTCTCTTCCTGAATCATTTTTCCCTGCCTGCTGTAAAGCCTGCAGGGGCATCACCACAAAAATCAGTAGCCTTGCTATACACCAACTGCAAACATGCTGGGAAAGAGGTCATAGGCATACTGCCATCCACAGTAGCGTCAAAAACAAACAAATATCGTGGAATAAACACAACCAAGGAGGTGAAATACTTCTACAATGAAAACTTCATATCTCAAAAAGCAGAGATGGGGAAAGACATTAAAAATGGAAAGTCATTCTGTGTTTGTGGATTGGGAGAATTAATATGTGAAAATGATCACTCTTCCAAAAACGTACAGCTTCAATACAATCTCAATCAACATACCCATCACATTATTTACAGAACTAGAAATTAAATTCCTAAAATTCATAGGGAAACCAGAAAGGTCCCACCTAACCAAAGCGATCCTGAGCAAAAATAATAGTGGATGGACAGTTATTCCTGATTTGAAGACACATTATAGAGCCATCGTCATAAAGACAACATGATACCAGCACAGAAATAGACACGAAGACCAATAGGGTAAAATAGAAGACAGAATTCTAGTCTCAGTTGACCCAGAAACAGAAATGCTGTTTAACTTAGGTTCTGTGTTTCAGTCTGATAACAGTTTGTGAAGCTTTAATGGCTATGTACTAAGAGGAAATCACAAACTGAGGCACTTTTCAAGTACTTTGGTGGTAGCATCAACTAGGCGGTTGCAACCAAGCAGGCAATCTCTGCTGTATCTGTCAAATGACAATGGCATTCTTGGTTTGGGGGTTTGTGGTCTGTTAATACAGCCTAAGAGTTTTATGTGATAGCCACAATGATGTTAGGTCAGTCACACATGGGTAATGGATGGCTATT